>NC_089598.1:21566249-21821165 GCF_019320115.1 Miscanthus floridulus
CCGGCGCAGAGTCAAAAGGTACTCTAGTGAATTGCTCGTGGCTTGTGTGATCCTCATGTTGTGTTGGTTGTGCGGCACCATATTGAGGGTTTGGTGTGTGATGCCAATTAGCGCGTGAACCTCTAAGTGAGTGAATCGCCACAACAAGGACTAGCTTACCGGCAAACAAGTGAACCTCGGTAAAAAATCATTATATCATCATTTGATTCTATGGTGATTGGTCTTCATTGGTATTTATTCTTGTGATTGATTGGTTTACTCCTCGACTCGGCGGTATAACCATCTTGCTCACTCTCTTTACGTTACCGCAACCTAGTTATCAAGCTCTTTAGTGTAGCTAGTTGTGAGAGCTTGTTAGTTTGGTTAGTGTGGCTCTTTAGTTAGCCTTTGAGAGCACACTAATTTAGTATAGTGACATAGCCATTGTGTGGTTAGAAACTATAGAAACTAGAAGTGTGGTAGGTGGCTTGCATTTTTAGTAGGCTAGCGCAACACTTGTTTCGCCTTATAATTATCTAATCGGTTTGCTAAGTGTTGTTGTAGAAATTTTTAATAGGCTATTTACCCCCTCTAGCCATTAGGACCTTTCACCCCCGAACCCCCTTCTATGGCCGCCGGAATTGGAGAAGAAAGAGGGGGAGAGGCCGGAGAGGGAGGTCGCCGGAACCCTAGTCGCCGTCGTCGTCTTCTTCGTCTCCGGCACTGGTACGGTGCAGGAGGGAGAGGGAGACGCGCGGGAGGGTGGTCATGTATTTAGCTTCGCGTTACAAATTATATGTTACTTTTAGATTTGTTCTAAGTTAAGTTTTTAATTGTGATCAAGCTTTTAAAAATTAACATATATAATACCAAATAAATACACTCTCAAAATATATTTATGGTGGTTAATGGAATTAATTTTTTGTCTAGATGTTATGTACTTTCTCAATAAATTCGGTCAAAATTAAAAATATTTGACTTGTGAAAAGTCAAAGTGACATATTTTGCTGGACCAATCTGTATCCACCTATAAAGTTATTGTACGGTTGCTGCAATTCACTCATTTAGAAACACTTATAACATTTTTATTCATTACTTTGCCATGAATAAAGCATGGCATGAAAGCAAACAAAGTACAAGGTTATTCTTATTATTCTTCCTTGGGTTTCTGCATCATGAACTCCCATAGATCTGCCCTTGGTAGTGAGGGATATATAGTCAATGTCCAACGGTTTGAGCTAAGAAACAAAGTTCATATCAGATTTCACATCTATATTGTACCAAACATTTTTGTAATAATAAGAACATGAATACTATCAAATACTTACATCCACATTTACTTCCCACTGGCACTGGTCTATTGCACTCCTCTGCAAGTCGAAGAAGCTTAGGTACGCTTATTTCCTTCTCGTCGTCAGGGGTGAGAATACGGCAAATGCAAACCATGTCAGATAGTTTGACAGCACCAATGCACTCAGCAGTTGGAGGCTTGTAGGGCTCATTAATTTTGATGGTTTTGTCACAGTCGCGCTTAACTAAATCTCTCTGTTGATAACAGCCTTTCTCACCCCCAAGCTTGATGAGCGGTAAACGTGGTAAAGACTAAAGAAAAACCACGAGTTGAAGCATTGCTTTTGGAGACATCATGTACCACTACAGCTTATGTTGTGAGTCATGTTTGCACTGTGCAGTTCTATTTATAGGACACATGATGTAGAGCCGGAGTGCATATTAATGTCAAGTATCCTCAATCAAATCCATAGTATTGTATTAAAACAAAGTTGTATAGCAAATATAAATGTTTAGGAATCTTGAATAAACTATGAATAATGCATCAAGCTTGAGTTATGAAGAAAATTAATAATCAGAAATCGTTGAACCAACATGCTGACAACATGGATAAGACTAAATTAATTTTGATATCTTAGGAGCACGCCCTCAAATAACAAACTCATGGGTCATTTAGTTTTGATATCTATGGAGTATCTCTTTACTTCTCAATTCATAATCTAGCACTAATAAAGCAAATATTGCAATACAACTCCAAAATAAAGCCTTTCATAGTTGTAGTGTAATTGCCAGAGGACTTGATTGCCGTCAAAATCCATGGGCTTGATGTATTTTTCACGTGATCCAACGAGTAAGTTTACTTAGTTACAGAAGTGACATGACATTATAAATGTCAATGCTTTGTTCCGGCAGAAATTGTGGTTTGGTAGGAATCCACATATCAGTGAAGGTCCGCAACAAAGAACAATCGAGGATTTTATCATGGTTCGGTCCCCTGTTCGGATAATAGCCCCACATATCAGTGAATGTCGATGCTTATTTCTTGTATTATCTCGAAGGAAAAGAGTTACTGCAATATTTGTCTATGGTTTCCTAAGCAATGTGATGCTGATTATCCCCATACAATATCTAGCTATTTATATCATGTAGATATCTATCTGCGGATTTGTAGCCACGTCAGATCGGAGTCCTTGTGATACATGAGGAGTATGCACTGTTTTATCCTCCAAGGTTTCCATATCCAGTAGCCGGGTGACGGCTAAGTTCCGGTCTTATACTACTAGGTCGTCTTGGCATCGTTACCGGCCCCCTTGAGCTAACCTACTAAGAGCAACTCCAAGTGTCGAGCTAAAACATTTTGCAAAATTAAATATAGCTATTATTGGGCAAACAAACATCTCCAACGTTTCCTCTTCAAATTTAGTCGCTCTCTATCCTAGAAACTTAGGTCACTACTATTGGATAACCAGCGTCGCTCGCCATCGAGGCTTCTCCCACGCTTGGTGGCCCCTTCCCGGCTTCTCGTACGCTCGATGGGCCCTTCCCGCACTAATTTGGCATCCCCTTTGATGATTGGGGTATGATGGTTGGGTTGATAGGTTGCTCAACTACTGCAATTAGGAAGAATCGGTTTCATGTTTTTAGGTACTCCCCCCATTCCAAATTATAAGATGTTTTGCCTTTCCTATATACATAGTTTTTGCTATGCATTTAGATATACACTGTGTCTACATACATAATAAAAATAATACATCTTGAAAAGCTAAAACGTCTTCGAATTTGGAATTGAGGGAGTACATCACAGTCTGGTAGTCTAACCGGTGCCAATGCATTTCTAGGAGTATTCGATTGCAGGGCGTGTTTTCTTGATGCATTAGTTAAAATTGCTCTAGGTCTGTTTCTAGGATTTGACCATCTTGAAATTAAGAAGCAATTTAAATATTTTGTACCGAATGATCACAAGTTCTAAAATGAATTTTATGTTCTATACTATAAATATGCCTTTGCATTGAGCACATAAGGATTAGCATTAGAGTTTTTAATATGAAACTTTATATTTTCACAAATTTAAATGCATCAATTTTCTCATTGCAGTTTTCTGAAGATGAACATGACAAGGGGGAGGACGATGATGAAGAATTGTTGAAAAAAGCATTACTATTCCTCTATTGCTTATTATTTTTTTATAGACACGTGCATGTCTACTGGTAACAACAAACAACCAATCTAAATACATGACCCAAGAAATGGCCTAACTAAGCTCCTGCTAAGTACCTACAATCTGACATCTGAAGCATCCCCAATTCAACATATATTAGTACTACTTTAATTTCATGTGCTAAGCTTGGTTACTATCTCATCCTTTGCCAGCCGTATCAAAAACAGGATGGCAAGTGATATGGAAACAATCAACATGAAAAATACACTATTCCATCCTCTAGTTGAAATGTAACCCGTAAGCAAGGGGCCCAGAGCTGCACCAACAGAACCAGTGCCATCAATTATCGCAGAAACTGTCGCCAGCGCCCGTGAATTTCCCTTGACCGCGTCTTGGGTGCCAAGATCAGTTGCTACAGCTGTGGTGATGAGAGAGTATGGACCATTCACAAAGTAACCAGACAGGAACATGAGACCAATGTTGTGGTGCATGGATATGCTTCCATATGTCCGGTACACAATGAGTGCTGGGATCGACAGCAAGAGGAACAGAACTGATGTTATTGCACGGGCACCTATGGCATCCGAAAGAAAACCAGCTGAAATCCCTCCTAAGACGCCTCCAATGTCGAATACAATTGATAAAATTCCTGAAGCCTTGTGTGACAAGAACTGACCTGCTACGGCTGCAAAATTAAAAATAGGTTGGCATCAAGCAAAAGTAACAACTCCATGACGTTTCATGCTAAATTGAAAATGACTATACTCCACAAATGAATTCTACAGAAGCAATACATCCAAGCAAAAGCAATCCTCTAATTTCTGAAGTTATACATTTCAAGATTTAACCTTGGAATGGAAGGACAGGTATGTTGAAAGTTACTCGTGCCAAACTCTACTACAGGTATGTTGAAAGTTACTCGTGCCAAACTCTACTATCTCTTGCAAGAAAATTAGGCACCCATCATAATAGATGTACACAAGTACAATTCATTTGAAATTTCGATCACCAATTAAAACAGTTCAACATGCAAGCTAAAGAATGTTATCAACAGTAATGGGGTGTTTGGTTTGTGGAACAACCTCATTCTTCTCTCTAGATGAGGTAATGCATCATGAGTTCATTCCTATGATTTTAGTGGAATCAGCCTATTATTATCTTGTCCATTCCTCAAACCCTCTAGGTTGGCATCTTATTATAAACTTAAGAACAAGCTAAAGCTGGTTCATATTATCAACAGATTTGCTATGCTTAAAAAAAAGGAGACCAAAAAATAACTGAAGGTGACTCTGTTCCAACTCACAATATATAAAACAAGGTTTCATAGAAAAACAAATTCAGACTGTTTGGTGATTGTATCTGTTATGGGGCATCGATTAGGGGCCCAGGGGCCACAGGATCAATTAGAGGGATTTGATCAGTTAGAGATAGGATTAGATTTGGGTCAATTAGAGATAGGATCGGATATGACTGGGCCTTCCTTAGGTGGCCAGGATTCCTCTCTATATAAAGGGAGGTGATGTACCAAGGAGAGGAAGAAAAGCAATGAAGAAAGAACAAACAATCCAATTCCCCCAAATACTCTAGTCTCCCTCCACGCCGACTTTGCCCGGCCATCTTCCTGGCAATGGTTATCCCCCAATGATCTAAGGATCATAACAGTATCTACCAATTCAACTGATTGAAACCATAAGAATCATCTATCTGGTCTGAAACATGAAACTGCAATTGCTGGCAAGAACAGAATTCATTGACTGATATTTTCACAGCCCAATCCTTGGAAATACAGTACCATCAGATTTGAGTGCGAACTATGATCAAGTAACAAGCACATATACTACCATTGTTAATGTGATAAATACAAAAATAAATGTATGAACAAATGAGCACATACCATTATTTCTGATATAGAATGGCAACCAGTAGAGGAAGGTGTAGGCAACGAGCTTGGAGAAAAATAGGCAGAATGCATATGGCGCCACGCCAGGCAGTTTCCATGCCTCCACGAACCCGATTGCTCTCGGCAATTGTGATCCCATTTCCAGCTCGAACTCGTCATCCTCATTCCCTTCAACCTCTTTCTTATCCTCCCCAAGCAGCCCTACCTCCTCCCCACCATCCCCATTCATCTCAACCTCCATTATCTCCACCTCCAAGCCAGCCTCGCTCGGGTGCGCGACCAAGAACACCAGCACGACAACTCCGAGCGCGGCGATGCCGACCGCAGGAACCAAGAAGGACCAGCCCCATCCGAACTCGAGCACGGCCGCGGCGAGGACCGAGCCGGCGATGTTCCCGACGGAGGTGTGCGAGTTCCACACCCCCATGATGGTGCCGCGCTTGGAGGCGTGGCCGAACCAGTTCCCGACGACGGCGACCACGCAGGGCCACCCGGCGGACTGGACGACGCCGCTGGCAACCTGCGCGGCCACGAAGAAGGCGAGCGCGTGGACGTCGAGGAAGTAGGCGGCGCCGAGCGCGGCGCACGCGGCGCCGGACGCGAGCATGGCCGTGCCGAGGAGGCGGCGGAGGTCGGCGCGGTCGGCGAGGTGGCCCGCGGCGAACATGGCGAGCGCGTAGGAGGAGAGGAAGGCGACGTCGAGCTCGCCGAGGCGGTGCGGGCCCCGGGCACCCGAGAAGGGGGCCCAGTCCGCGGAGAGCACGGCCTTGACGATGCTCTGCGGCTTGCGGGAGGCGTGGAACGACGCGTAGGACGCGAAGGTGAGCGCCAGCACCGCGTACTCGTGCCGCCCGAGGCCCCGCGCGGGCGCGGCCCCCGCGACTTCCATCGGAGCGGCGGATGCTACTGAGGAGAGAGGTTTGAGGGCATGGGAGGAAAGGGGGAGGTGAGATCTGGCATCGAGGGAGACGAGTAAAGACGACGACGACCCTGGTGCGACAAGCAAGGAGCTTTGACTCCGTTGCACTTCTTTGAAACCTGAAATTTTCCAGCCTTTTTTCTTCGGAGACTACTCCTGATTAGCTGTTGCACAGTGCACAAGATGGAGGAGTTCTAATTTTCTGAAGTGTGAAGAAGAGGAGGCAAAGAATGTTCAGATTCAGACTTCGCACTTCCAAATCCAAGTTTCCAAATGTCGGGGACGGCCTAAAGAGCAGGAGCTAATGACAGTCATTTATCCGCGCCTCGTCCGTCCACCAAGACCATGGGCCCCGCCTCAAGTTGACTCCCGAGGATTGGCTCCGCCTCGCCCGACGTCTAAGGACAGACTCCGTCTCGTCCGACCCTCGAGGACTGGCTGCGCTTTGCTCGACGTCTAAGGGCAAACTCCGTCTCGGCCGACCCCAGAGGGCTGGCTCCGCCTCGCCCGACGTCCGGGGGCTGGCTCCGCCTCGCCCGACGTCTAAAGGCAGACTCCGCCTCGCCCGACGTCTGCGCACTGCTCCTTCATAACTACGCGCATAGATAAGGCAGGACACTCAAGTCAACCGCAATACCGAGAACCATACCCTGCACGCATACAGGAAAGTACCATCAGTATATGACAAGACTGACGCTTTAAGCCCTTCTAGGCATGTCAGAGTCCTAATAGTGTTGTAGGCGCCGACATTAGTCTTACAACATTGTGGGCGCCGCCATTTGCTCTCGAGCACGGATCCTGACGGAAGCATACGATAACCACTACGGTCCAAGAGGAAACTCGCATCATCTACAGTAACGGACATACGATCACTATGTCGTCTGCTCCCCTTAGGGTCGCGGATCAGCACCCTGGTCCGTCGCGCCGCTCGCCAGGGCAGGATGGGACGTGACCACTTGCTGACAAAGCCAGAACATGGCATCATCAACGGACAGACGCCCAGCGCGGCCCTATCAGGATCAGCGGATATGCACCCAGCATGGAGCTATCCCTGACACCGTCTGTCGTATCAGCGGAGCTTGCTCAGATCAAAAGGAAGGCCCGACATCTTTGAAGGACCTCCTTTGCCTCTAGTTTCTCTTTTTTCTCCCATCTGTAATCATTGTTTCCCCTTGGTCTATAAAAGGAAAGGCAGGGCACCCCACTAAGAGGACCGATCGATGCAAGGCACCACGCATCACATCACACACAGCTGAGCAGCAACCAAGCTCTCAGCATCTATTCGACCTTTTCATCAGAGACTTGGGACATGTCCCTCTCTCGCCCATTTGTAACCCCTACTACGAACTTTTCAGTGCTAATAACACGAGCAGTAGCCATGAACTAGACGTAGGGACATTCTACCCGAACCAGTATAAACTTTGTGTCTTTTTAGCACACCATCCGGGCCAGACGCGCAATAAACAAATTTACTCGTTGGTGTTTACTCAAAACACCGACAGTTGCCGCGCCAGATAGGGGACCTTTGTGCGTTCCGACATTAACATCGGGCCACAGATGGCTAGCCACGGTATCAGCTGGTTCCTAGGCGCACAGGTGCGCTTTGGTGACCTGAACTTCATCATCACGGTGGGAGGAGAGTTGGCATTAGCTAACGCCGCAATCCAACCTCTCCCCTTCATCGGCCTCGACTACGAGAGGCTTAAGTGCCAGCTCGGTGTCTCCCTGGGACCCCAGCCGTCCAGGGAGGACCCGCGCCGCCTCACCTTCTCTGACGCCAATGACATGGCGTGGCTTGCCGGAGGGGAACCCCTCTCTCCAAAACACCTCATACAGAACACCCCGACAGTGCTTCCGTTTGGTCTCCGCAACGCCGTGACGACCGTTAGCCACCTTGTGGCACAATGCATGGTTCCACCTCCCACGAACGATGAATTCGTGGGGGTAATTGAACACGTCGTGGAATCTTTCCACGACCTCCTGGCAAAGGAGCTAGAGTCGCCCTCTGGCTCTGACTCTAGTAGGGGAAGCCATCACCCCTCTCGTGAATGCTTCATGACGAGTACCCCCGAGGGGCATGTCGAAAGCATCCATGAGGGGGAGGCTACCCCAACAAACGACCTCTTCGACGAGTCCAAGAGAGAGACAGCGGACCCGCCACGCATGCTGGTGGAGCAGCTGAAAGCCCAACACTGAGAGATCGAGAAAGCGCTACTCTAGCTCGAGCAGGAATGCACGGAGCTCAATCAGGAGATAGAGCACCATGGAGACGGTGGGCGTGCATGCGCCATGGCCCGCGACATGAACCAGAGGATCATCGCAGACGATGAAGCCCTCCCTCACTTCGCCTGGGCAAGCCAAAACATCGCCGCCGCCGCAGCCTTGCTCCATGGCCTTCCAGAGGCCGCGACGCCCGAGGATCGTTAGGCCCACCGCAAGATTCGCACGCTGCTCGAGCATGCGGTGGCGTAGCAGGCCGAGAGCTCGTTGTCTCGGTGACACAAGCTCGACACCAGCCAGCGCACGCTCTTAGAGCGTCCCAGCAGGGACACATCGGTCCACCAGGCGCCACAAAAGTGATGGGAGCATGCCGCGATCCTGGTGCATCAGCGCCTCGGCCGCAACCGTGACGCACGCAACACCCTCAACGCTCGCAGGCGTACCCATGATGATCTGAGAGAGGGAGCTAGCCATGGATATCACCCTCGCCATGGCAGACGCTATGACAGCGGCGAGGACTGAAGCCCGAGCCCTAGCCTACTAGGGCCTCAGGCCTTCGGCCGACACATCCTCAACGTTGCCTTCCCGCCAAGGTACCGGCCACTAACCAACATCCCGAATTACTCTGGGGAGACGAACCCCGGACTATGGCTCGAGGATTATCAGCTTGCCTGCCAAGCCAATGGCGCGTATAATGACGACTTCATTATCCGCAACCTTCCACTGTTCTAGGCCAATTCGGCACGGACATGGTTGGAACACCAGCCGCCCAACAGAATCTAGAGTTGGGCGAACCTGAAGGAGATCTTCGTGGAAAACTTCTTAGGCACATACAAGCGCCCTAGGAACCCATAGGACCTCAAAAACTCCTGACAGAAGGCCGATGAGACCCACCGTGGGTACATCCGACATTTCTCCCGGCAGTGCAACGAGCTACCTAACGTCACCGACGTTGACATTATAGGGGCTTTCCTCTCTAGGACCACCTGTGAATCTCTGGTTCATAAGCTGGGATGCAAGGGTTCATGAACCACCAAGGAACTCCTTGACATTGCCACCAGCCATGCCTTGGGCAAAGAAGCGGTCAGAGTGATCTTCGATCACCTCAATGGCAAGGCGAGGTGGGACGAGGATGCTAGCGAAGGCACCTCCAATCATCCCACCAAATAGAAGAACAAGAAGCAACGATGCGAGGGCTCTATCGTGGCCACCACTGACCGTAGGGGTGGTCGGAAGCCCGTGGAGGGCACACCAAACCACTTTGAAAAACTACTCGAGGGGCCATGCTCAAACCATGCCTTCCCCGTCAAGTATCTGTACAAGGACTACACCCTCATGAAGGGGTTCTTGTCCAGAGCCTCCAACAAAGGGGAGCATGGGAAGGACTCCAACCCTACCACGGATGACGCCAAGGGGAAGGACGACGGCTTTCCAACACTGGATGGCTGCCTCATGATCTTCGGAGGATCGGAGGCTTACGACTCCAAGCGCCACTAGAAGATCACGCACTGCGAGGTCTATGCGACCGAACCAGCCACGCCGGCCTTCCTCCGGTGGTCAGAGTCTGCCATAACCTTTGATTAGACCGATCATCTGGACAGCATCCCGTAGCCAGGGAGATACCCGCTCGTGGTCGACCCAACCATCGACACAAAGAGGCTCACCAAAGTACTAATGGATGGAGGCAGTGGCCTCAACATCATGTACGTCGAAACACTTGACGCTATGGGCGTTGACCGAGCGTGCATCTGGCTAACCGGAGTACCCTTTCATGGCATCGTGCTTGGGAAGTAGGCCATGCCGCTTGGGCAGATCAATCTGCACGTCACCTTTGGGGGTCCATCCAACTACAGGACGGAGACTCTTGCTTTTGAAGTGGTGGGGTTCCACGGAACTTACCACGCCATCCTAGGGCGACCATGCTACGTGAAGTTTATGGCTGTCCCCAACTACACTTACCTCAAGCTAAAAATGTCGGGCTTAGGCAGGGTCATCACTGTCGGCATATCCTTTCAGCGCGCCTACGAGTGCGAAGTCGAGTGCTGCGATCACGCCGCAGCGATCGTAGCCTTCGGAGAGATCGCGAACATCAGAAAAGAGGTCACCAAAGAAGCACCCGACCCCAAAAGGTCGACCGGGGCCTTCGAGCCAGTGAAAGGCTCTAAGGAAGTCCTCATAGACCTCGGGAGCACTGAGGGAAAAATTGTGCGCATTGGTACCACTATTTCCTCCGAATAGGAAAGCGCGCTCGTCGGCTTCCTCCGCACCAACAAAGACATCTTCGCATGGAAACCCTCAGACATGCCAGGCATTCCGAGGGAAGTCACCGAGCATGCCTTAAAGATCCGCCTAGGCTCCAAGCCAGTGAAACAACGCCTGCGTCGCTTCAACGAGGGGAAACGCGGGACCATCGGCGAGGAGATCACAAAGCTTTTGGTGGCCGGATTCATCAAGGAAGTGTACCACTCAAAGTGGTTAGCCAATCCCGTTCTTGTACAAAAGAAGAGTGGGAAATGGAGGATGTGTGTTGACTATATGGGTCTCAACAAAGCATGCCCAAAGGATCTGTTTCCTTTGCCGCGCATAGACTAGATAGTTGACTCTACCTCGGGGTGCGAAACCCTCTGCTTCCTTGATGCATACTCTTGGTACCATCAAATTGCGATGAAAGGGTTCGACCAGCTTGCGACATCTTTCATCACCCCCTTTGGATCGATCTGCTATGTCACAATGCCGTTCGGTCTAAAGAACACTTGGGCTACATACCAGCACTGTTTGCTCAAGTGCTTCGGAGACCTCATCGGGCGGACCGTTGAGGCCTATGTTGACGACATCGTGGTCAAATCCAAACGGGCTGACCACCTCGTAGCCGATCTTGAGCAGACCTTTGCAAAAGTCTAAGCAAATGACATCAAACTCAATCTTGAGAAGTGTGTTCTCGGGGTCCCGAGGGTGTAGGGTCGAGATGGTGGACTAGAGGGGAGGTGAATAGTCATTTCTAAAATTAATCATGTCGGCTAACCGAAACAAGTACGGAATTAAAAAAATCGGTCTAGCCAAAACTACACCCCTCTATCAATGTTCTCAGCACCTAACAAAGATCCTAATTAAGTAACTAAGGTGCCGGGCTAGCTAGAGCTCACCTAATCAATTCTAGAAGCAAGGTCACACAAACATATGCCACTAGTACTTTAAGCAACAAGGGAGCTCCTACACATGCTAGTAAGCAAAAGCACAAAGCCAACTAAGCTCATTAGCAATGCTCAATGACAAGGCAACCAATGCCAAATTAGAGAGCGCAAATACTTAGCTACACAAACTAAGCAATGTGACTTACAGGGTTACACAAACCAAATTAGCCACGCAAAGGAGCTACTTCTATGCTACACAAGCAAGAAGGTAACTAGTGAGCTACACAAGCTAACTAATTACAAGAGCAACTACACAAGCATAATGTATAAAAAGTAATCATAAGCTTGTGTAAGGGGATTGCAAACCAACAGGAAGAACAAGGTTGACACGGTGATTTTCTCCCGAGGTTCACGTGCTTGCCAACACGCTACATCCCCGTTGTGTCGATCGCTCACTTGGTGGTTCGGCGGCTAATTGGCATCACCCGCAAAGCCCGCACATCGGGCACTGCAAGAACCTACCCCGAAAGTGAGTGTAGCTCAATGACACGCTCAACTAGAGTTGCTCTTCGTGGCTCCCGCGGGGCGAGCACAATGCCCCTCACAAAGCTCCTCTCCAGAGCACCGCACAAGCTTCTTGCGGGCTTCGACGGAGACCACCACCAAACCATCTAGGAGGTGGCAACCTCCAAGAGTAACAAGCACCACCGGCTTGCAACTCAATCACCTAGTGCCACTCGATGCAACCTCACGATGCAATCGCACTAGAATCGCTCTCTCACACAATCGGATGATCACTATCAAGTATATGTGAGATGGAGGGCTCCCAAGCACTCTCAAGCATGGACACAAAGTCCCCTGAGGTGCTCAGCACCAGCCATGGCTGAGACCACCTTCTATTTATAGCCCCACAGGCTAAACTAGCCGTTACCCCTTCACTAGGCAAAACTCGGGACGACCGGACGCTCCAATTGTATTGACCGGACGCAGGACCTCAGCGTCCGGTCAACGGATGCTCACCACATGTCACCTCCATTCAACCTCAGTCGTGTGATCTCAATGCTCAAGTGATGACCGGACGCAGCAACCCCAGCGTCCGGTCGTTTTCAGTAAGGTACCAGTCACGACCGGACATGTCCGATCGGTCACGATCGGACGCAGCATCAGCGTCCAATCCTTCTCCAACCTTTCTGCATCGCCTATGTCACCGTACGTCAGCCTGACCGGACACACCCTGCCAGCGTCCGGTCACTTTCGGCGCCAGCGTCCGGTCGAAGACCGATGCCTGCACGCTCTCTGCCGCCACTGACCGGACACAGGACCCCAGCGTCCGGTCACTACGTGACCAGTGTCCGATCCACTCTGTGACACTCCGCCGGTGGAGTTTCTAACCCTTCTCACCTGCATTTCATCGCCGAGTTGATCCACATCAACCCCAACTTCATTTTCTTTGTAAATGTGCCAACACCACCAAGTGTACACCACCATGTGTATGTGTGTTAGCATTTTCACAATCATTTTCCAAAGGATTAGCCACTCAACTTGCCACGCCACTCAATCCTAGCGACGATGCAAAGTTAGATCACTCGAGTGGCACTAGATGACCGATATGCAAATAAGTTTGCCCCTCTTGATATTACGGCTATCTATCCTAAACCCAGTCATAAACTTCTCTACACACCTATGATCGGTGAAATGAAATGCCCTAGGTTATACCTTTGCCTTGCGCATTCCATTCCATCTCCTCCAATGTCGATGCAACACATGCACCAACATGATCAACAATGATATCATCCACTTCATATCATCACGTGATCTTGTTGGTTCATTGATCTTGACCTCACTTGCTTTTCACCGTTGCCTTCGTCCATCGGCGCCAAGTCTTGCTCAAGCTTCACCGCCACGCGGTCCATCGCTCCAAAGCCTTCAACTTGCCTTCACGCTTGCAACCGGTCCATCAAGACAAGTCATGTCTTGATCTTTTCCACCTTGATCACATGACTCAATGTCATGTCTCATTTGCAATGAGCTCCTTCATCATCACATGTGTGAGCTTTGCAACATCTCCAAGCCATTTTCACCTTCATGGCATATGTTGCTCACACACACATGTACCTGTGGACTAATCACCTGTGTATCTCATATAATCACAATTAGTCCACCTAGGTTGTCACTCAATTACTAAAACCACACAAGGACCTTTCAGAGGGGCATGCTGCTTGGTTTCATCATCTCCGAGCGTGGCATCGAAGCCAACCCAGAGAAGATCTCAGCCATCATAAGGATGGACCTGATTCATAACATAAAGGGGGTACAGTGGTTATGGGATGCCTCGCCACGCTCAACCGCTTCATCTCATGCCTCGGTGAATGAGGTCTCCCCCTTTATCAACTTCTGAAGAAGGCCGATCACTTCGAATGGACATCCGAGGCCCAGGAAGCACTTAACATGGTTAAGCAGCTCCTGACGAAGGTCCCGATCCTGGTTCCTCCTACCGAGGGAGAACCCCTTGTGCTCTTCATCACGGTCACCACGCAAGTGGTCAGCGCCGCCCTGGTAGTGGAGCGGGAAGAAGAGGGGCACGCCCTCAAAGTACGGCGCCCTGTGTACTTCATCAGTGAGGTCCTATCCGACTCAAAGACCTGCTACCCCCAAATCCAGAAGCTTCTGTATGCCGTACTCATCACTAGGAGGAAGCTATGCCACTACTTCGAGTCACAACCAGTGACAGTCGTGACGTCCTTCCCCTTGGAGAGGTTGTCCAAAACCAGGATGCCACGGGAAGAATCGCAAAATGGGCGCTCAAGCTTATGGGTCAGGGCATTGCGTATGCCTCCCGGACAGCCATCAAGTCCCAGGTGTTGGCTGATTTCATCGTGGAATGGACCAAGGTCCAAATGCCACCGGCGATCGTCGATCAAGAGTACTAGATAATGTACTTCGACGGATCGCTGTTGAAGAAGGGCGCCGGTGTAGGGCTGGTCTTCGTGTCGCCCCTCGAGGTACGCATGAGGTACATGGTCCATCTCCATTTCCCCTCCTCCAACAATGTGGCCGAATGTGAGGTGCTCATCAACGGCCTACGCATTGCCATCGAGTTGGGCGCCCGACGCCTCGATGTTCGAGGAGATTCCTAGCTGGTCATCGACCAGGTCATGAAGTAGTCAAACTGCCATGACGTCAAGATGGTCGCATACTGCCAAGAAGTCCACCGGCTAGAGGACAAGTTCAATGGCCTCGAGCTCAACCACATCCCGAGGCATCTCAATGAGGTGGCTGACACGCTTGTGAAAGCACCATCCGACCGAGAGCCGGTGCCAATGGGTGTCTTCACCAGCGACCAGCACAAGCCCTTGGTTCACTACGAGGAGTCAGAACAGGGCGGCGATAGTCCGACCAATCCAGGACCGAGAGCTGACCAACCGTCGGCTCCATCCAGCCTCGAAGTCATGGAGCTTGAAGAGGACCCAGCGATAGAGCCCGACCCTCTGGTCGACTAGAGGATGCTCTACCTCAACTACCTCCTCTGTGACGCACTACTGATGGACAAGACGGAGGCTCGATGGCTCGCACGTCGTGCTAAGTCCTTTGTTCTTGTGGAGGGCGAACTCAACAAGCAAAGCCACACTAGGATCCTATAGCGCTGCATCCCCATCGAACAGGGAAACATTTATTGAATGATATCCACGGTGGGGTCTGCGGTCACCATGCCACACCTAGAACCCTAGTCAAAAACGTGTTCCGACAGGGCTTCTACTGGCCCACCGCTGTAGCGGACGCCGAGCAGATCGTATGCACCTACGAAGGGTGCCAGTACTATGCTTGGTAGACTCACCTACCGGCCGAAGCACTCTAGATGATCCCCATCACCTGGCCGTTCGTGGTCTGGGGGCTCGATCTGGTTGGACCTCTCAAAAAAACACCCGGGGGCTACACCAACTTGCTTGTCACCATAGACAAATTTACCAAATGAATAGAAGCTTGGCCGATCTCCGCGATCAAATCCGAGCAGGCCATGCTGTTCTTCCTCGACTTCGTCCATCGCTTTGGAGTCCCAAACTCCATCATCACGGACAACGTCACACAATTCACCAAAAAGTTCCTTCGATTCTACGATGAATACCACATCCGGGTCGATTGGGCCGCCGTCGTGCATCCCTGAACGAACGGGCAGGTCGAGCGTGCAAACGGCATGGTCCTATAGGGCCTTAAGCCTAGAATCTTCAACCGGTTGAACAAGTTTGGCGCACGATGGGTTGCCGAGCTTCCTTCAGTACTCTAGAGCCTGAGGACAACCCCCAGTCGAGCCATCAACTATAGAACCTTCTTCATGGTCTACGGTTTTGAGGCCATCCTCCCAACCGACCTTGACTATGGAGCACCAAGGATCAGGGCGTACGACGAACAGGGAGCCAAGGTGTCCCTCGAGGATGCCATGGACCAACTAGATGAAGCTCGTGACATCGCCCTCCTCCGCTCGGCCAAGCACCAGTAGGTGTTGCGATGGTACCACAGCCGATGAGTGCGGGGTCAGGCCTTCAACGTCGGGGACCTGGTCCTCTGCCTCATCTAGAGCAACACGGACCGCCACAAGCTCTCTCCGCCATGGGAGGGACCGTACATCCTCACGGAGGTACTCCATCCAGGCGCCTACAAGCTAAAAACCATCGACGACGAGGTCTTCACCAATGCCTGGAATATCGAGCAGCTACGTCGCATTTACCCCTAATAAATGCACACTCTTTACTTATCAGTTTCATTATCAAAACTCCCCGATCCTTCATGACATCTGACCCCAGCAAACAGCAGGGGGTCGGCCCTCACTCAGGGGCTGATATGAGTACATTTATCCTGCAAACATTCTCTGTGCCTGCCCTCTTTTCTCATGTTAAGTCCTAGGAGCTAGGTTTTCAGGAACAAGCTCTGAGTAAAACTAGGTAGACTACGAGACACCTACGCCCCAGCGGCTATGGCGCCTTTGCTCACTAGCGTGATCAGAGCTAGCTCACCTGCACTCTGAGGTTTTATGACCTTAACTATGGGAAGGGTCGAAATGCACTAAACCTCTTTTACAAAAAGAGGGAGAAGAGCTAAAAGGTTGTTTGCTATAACAAAGAGCTCATCCATTTTGCACAAATTCGATGCTTGGCTTATCTGCCTAACTAAATTCTTGCGCGGGATGTTCTCATCCACTATTTTCGTAGGGAAATCTTGTCTCAATAGGTAACGCGAGTCGATCGGACGGCTTGGCCACTAACGAGAAACGGATAAGGAGCAAGCAGGATCACGCTCATATCCGGGGGAGGCTTCCGAACCCATCACTCTTACCATCAAGGTAAAACCGGTGCCCAGGTCGATCAGATGGCTCAAGACCGCTGCCAAAAGATAAGCATCCTCACTTACTTACTTTACGTATTAATTTCATTATAGAGCCTCTGACCCCAGCAATGGCAGAGGGTTGGGAATTGCTCGGGGGTTGGCAAGGGTGTCTATTCGCTAGACATTCTCTTTGCCTGGCCCCTCCTTACATTTAAAAAAACTGGAGGCATGGTGTGCGGGCGCAAACTTTGAGTAAGCCTGGTCGGACCGCTAGGACCCTACGCCCCAGCTGCTACGATGATTTTGTCCACCAACGCGATTAGAGTCTTTATCTCTGCACTCCCGACCTTAACCTCCACCTTCTCAGGAGGGATTTGGAGGGGCCTATCTATGGAATCTCCATCGAGGGGAGGCTGTCAGGTCACCCAAATCGATAGAATGGCTCGGGCCACTGCCTAGAGACAGATATGGAAGAATGGGAGGCTCATGTAGGTTACACCAGCCCCGTCACAAACGTCAGACCCGAACCTAGCACTGACATATCTGGTAAAGAGCTCCCAGAACCCGTCACTCATGCCATTGAGGTAACATTACCGACCCCCATTTTTTCTTAAACTATGATCATTCATACATTCGTCCATTCAATCATCCCGTACGTGCCATCGAGGTAACATCACAACGTTGCGCGTCGCGTTGTGAAGTGGTAGTCATCTCATTCGATATGAATGGTGATCGACCGAGGTTCGAAGGCCAGCCCATGAAGGGCTCAAGGCCGCCTCGTGTCAAACAGAGCCAGGGGAAAAAACCGAGATGGGTCCCAGCGACCTTGCCCGACCCTGCTCAGGAGCGGATAGGGACATCTCAACCTTTCTCGTTCGATTCTAATCTCGAGCCAAGCCCACAGAATCTCCATCGAGGAGAGGCCAACGGGCCACCCAAGCCTATCGAACAGCTCGGGCATCTGCCGAGAGGCGGGTTAAGAAGTAGAGGAATGCCATATGAGGGCTCTACCGACCCCGTCAGCGGATGACGGACCCGGATTCCACTCGAACATGCCCGTTAGCAAGCTCGCCGAGCGCAACGCTCGAGCCATCGAGGCAAGTGTCGTTTGCTTAGCCCCTCTAGTTGCGGAAACTGAGGATGGGTTGATGCATGAATCATGGCCGACCCCTGCCGAATCCCATGGGGCTCAAGGACTTGAGCCGCCCGATCCTAGATCGAAAGACCGAGGTTCAAAGGCTGGCTCACGGAGGGTCTGAGGCAGCCTCGTGTCGAACAAAGATCCAGGGGGGAAACGTAGATGAGCCTCAGCGGCCTGTGCCCATCCCGCTTAGAAGCGGACAAGGTCATCTCAACCTTCTCATTCGATCTTAGCCTCTAGTCGAGCCCATAGAATCCCCATGGAGGGGGAATCTATTGGAAGGTGGGTTAAGGAGCAATGGAATGCCACACGAGGACTTTGCCGAGCCCATCGCAAGCGGCAGAACCGGATTCCATTCGAACATACCCGCTCATCGAGCACGTCACTCGAGCCACCGAGGCAAGTAACATTAACTCAACCCCTCCAGTTGCGGAAACCATGGACGAGGTGATAGTCACAAAAATGATCCAACCCTTGACCGAATCCCCGCCATGCGTGGGGGCTCGAGGAAGGTTGGACTGGCAAGGAGACCTAACGCATGGTCGCACAATGATAGCTAAGATCCTAGGGAGGGGGTACGTGCAAATACAAGAGACACATTCTCCTAAAGTTTCGCTATCCTCTCCTCGATATTCAGTGACATCCGACCCCAGCAATGGCAAAGGGTTGGATCTCACTCAGGGGCTGATAAGGGTATAAATACACCTTTTCTAAAACAGTCGCCATGTCAGACCTCTTCCTCACATTAAGCCTAGCGACAAAGTTTATAGAAATGAATAACTAAGCATGCCTGGTTGAACTGCAAAATACCTACGCCTCGGCGGCTATGGTGTCTTTGCTCACTAGCATGATCGAAGTTTTTCCTCTTACACCTCGGGCCCTACGGTCTTAATGAACAGAAGGGTCGCAATATGTGAGCCTTTCTTTCGCATATAAAAAGGGAAGAAAACAAGTTCAATCAAATAAAACGAAGTTACGAAATTGTTTTTATGATACATAAAGGTCGGTGCTTGTTCACATATTACAATAAGTGTCCATCTGACCTATATGACTAACTACCCCCTCCGGGGGAGAACTATGTCTTCAACTTTGTCCGCCAGGTTCCTCGCGAGAGGAACCATCGTCGTCTCTATCTCATCCAGCTCAGAGGCTTCGTAGCCAGGCGCGAAGCCAAGGCTCATTGTCTCCAAGTCAATACTGTCCGCATAATGAGAGCGGGAGATGGCGAAGGCTTCGGTGATCCCGGAGTGAAGAGCTTCCCTCTCGAGCTGGCGCACCCACGCCGTGATATCTACGGCACGGGCCGCAAGCGAGCTGGTCCCCTCCGGCCATGCCACCTTTAGGTCATCGTAGACCACTCCGAGGGTAGCATGTAGGAGATCATGCTTGTCGCTCTCTACCTAAAGGCTCCTCTGCGCCTCGGCGAGCTCCATGGCCAACCCAGCAGAGACACTCTCAGCCTCCAGCCTTTGGGTTGCCGTGGTTCTGAGCTCGGCATGGAGGGAGCCAATCCTCTACTACACCTCGTCATGCTCCCCATGGGCCGCGCCACGCTCTGAGTGGAGCCTCTCCATGGTCTGGCACAGCTCATCTCGCTCCTTTCGTAGCCGAGCAACTGCCTCAGCATCCAGGTTTGCCCTCTACTATAGGGCTGCGAACCTCTCCTTAGCTCCTAGCTTGAGCTCCCGCTCCTTCTCTGCCTCGGCCAGGAGGTCAAGGATCTGCTGGCGGGTCTCGGTGTCCCTCTGGAGCAGCTCGTCCCACTCCTTCTGGACTCTGGTGGCCTCCTCCTCATCCTCCGTGTCCTCGCTGATAGTTCCTCAAATGCCTTCTCAGCCTCCACCACGTCTCGATGGGCCTCGACCTCCTGTGGCCGAAGACTGGCCGCCTCCTTGGCTAGGGGAGTCAGCTTGGCCACCCTCTATTGGGTGGCAACAAGCTAGGCGGACGCATCCCCGCGCATTCAGGCCTCCTCGACGAGGCAATCCTAGCTTTCCTTTTGCTCGCGAAGGAACCAGGATTTCCCCAGGCTGTGAGCGATAAGGGATTGAAGAAAAGATGATGGTCAGAACACAAAAATACAAAAAGAAAGAAGAGGACAAAAAGCAAGATTATGTGAATAACCGGCCAGTGGGAACGACGATGTCACGCAAGGCACCCCTGGCCTGGTTTAGAGCTTCCAGCATGGCTGAGATCCCCTTGTTGAGACTCTCCCACTCTATGCAATCAGTAGCATCATCGAGCGAGAAGAGTGTCGACGTGGGGTCTTGTGGATCTACCCACTGGAGAAGAGGCTCGCCCCGCGCAGGCGAGTGGCTGCCTCCCGACGCCTGGGCCAAGGGTGACCCTCCGCTGGTCCTGTGGCAGAACCTCCTAAATTATAGGGCCCACATGCACCTGTCACTGTCCAACGACCTTTGACATCTATGCATATGTTCCCGGTAACTTAAGAAGACTGTCGGGTGTTCTCGGGAAACCCTGAATCATCCACGATTTTCGAGCGGGATCACATTACAGAGTCATTGCAATATTATAACATTTATTCAAATATCTACACCAGAGTAAAAACAGCGGAAGTCTTACAATAACATAATTTACAAAATAGTAGTTTCACACCTCACAACTAAGTTCGACGATTATTACAAAACAAAATAGTAGAGTGGCATTATAATATAATACGAAACACACAATAAAACTGCCCTGCCCAAGGGCCACACATTTACTTCTCATCGTCAGATCGAACAATAGTCATGCAGCACGATCCAAAACAGATCTGCTCATGAGGCTCACCTGCAACAAGGGTCAACGAACCCTGAGTACAAAAGTACTCAACAAGACTTAACCAAAATAAAAACTGATAAACTTAGGAATGCAGGCTCAGGGATTCAAGGTATAGCTTTAGCAATAAACAAAGTATTTTGTGTAAAAGCTTTTTAATAACCTTCTATACATCAACATTTAAAACTTCATAATATCATATACAAAGCTGACACGATCTGCATTGAGATCGTGAAACTTCATATCCAACACTTTTCTCAAACCAGCCTCAAGTTCCAGTTATTAATACTACGATGATGAACAGTGAGTTGAGTCTCCATAACCGAGGAGCAACGACGATTCGAACAGATTAAAAACCCAGCTGGGGATTCCAGACCACACGACATATGCAGGTCCCCGACCTACATATACCAACCTACCCTTAGTCCTCTAAAACAAGAACGGGTCCACGCCACCCGAGAATATAGTACTCCACCAATCCAGCCCATTGCCACATGGGTACACGCTATTCCCGCCATCTCTCCACTCCCAGTGCGCGAGTCGCCATTCTCGTACTAGAATCGCCAAGTTAAGGCTTACCGGAGTATGTGGTTAGTACTACAAAGTCTCCCCTCATGCAATTCAACAACGGTATGGACCTTAATCGACACAGGCGGAAAGAAGCCGCTCACAAGACCTCCATGTCTTGTGGCTCTCACACACCGAGTCCGCCCGGTCTAGATTTATTACTTCACATTCTCATATTTCATGATAACATAAGTAACCAAAGATCCATTTAAAACACATAGGTGACAGGTAATCACCCGACTTTCATCGTTCTAAGCATAGCTAAGCATAACTAGGCATATACAAATTAAAACTGGTAACAAGGTAGGTATGGAAAAACAAGGTTGGTAATGCACCAATTAGGTTTTCACTTAACCCCTAATCACTTAATGCAGTAAATAAAAGCAAAAGCGAAATCAATTTGTAAAACACAAGGTAGGTTTAAATGCATCCGGGGCTTGCCTTCGTTGACGGAAAAGTCTGGTTCCTGCGACGTTTCACAAGTATTCGATCCGACCTCAACAGATGGAATAACCTCCTCTACAACTTGATTAACTACCACGTTTTCACCTTCGCTCACTACATGTAGTAACAATGCCATGTTTAACATGATGCGGAATACGAAACATGATGCTCGATGATGGATGCAAAAATTAACAACTTGAATACAACTTTCCTTCGCGGTACAGTTACAAGTTAAGCTAACTAAACCTTTCCAGAATACTAACATCAATTACCAAAGATCATTACCAACTAATGACCCAAGGACATCACTCAATCAAAAATTCAAACAAAACCTAAATCACTAAAGGTTACTATTTGCTTTTATGAATTAATTAATTAATTAAGAATTATGAAATAAATCAACTTGTTCCAATTGACCTTAAATTTTTTGTAAATGTTTATCACATGATAACTAAGTGGCAAAACAATTTTTATAATTTTTAGATAAATAAATAAGCCTAGAAAAATCATGGAAATCCATTTATTAATTAATTGAGCAATTTTCTTCATATCCAAAAAGTACTGAAAAACATTATTTCATATTTTTCTTAAATAACATACATCACAGAGAGGTCACACAAAAATTTTCATAATTTTTGGAGCCCTAAATAAATATATATAGAAATAACAAAAATAGACACTATTCATTCATTTTAGAAAATAGAAAAATCCATTTTTGAACTACACAGTCACTGACATCCCGACCCCATATGTCATCAACCTTAGGCTTTGACTCCAGCGACACGCGCGCTGACCGGCGATATCTCGCCGACGGCGAGACCAACGGTGACGACCAAGGTACCAAAACACTACCCTCGACTAGGCGCATCGATTTGGGGTACAAGCTGGACCAGCTATGGACTGGACCGAGCACTACGCCGGCCATGGCGGCCACGACGGCGTGGTTACGCTACGCTGGCGAGGTAAGACTTGTAAAGCTTAAACTGATGGCCCAGAAAGCATCAGCAGCTCACCCCAAACGTGACTGAGTAGAGCACAAGGCCGGAGGAGCACTGGGGGCACCGTTCGACGGACATAGCGGTCACGGCAGAGCAAGCAACGACGACGGTGACGCTCCGGTGGCTGCGGTGGACAATTTGATCAAGCATCAAGGTACAAAGCACCATGGCATCGTGGCGAAACTGAATCATGGCTCGGCAAGGACAGAGACTCACCGCAACGCGCTGACCACGACAAAACGTGATCGCGGGTGAGGTTGCCGGCCACGAGGAAGAAGAGCGTGCACCATGAGTTTCCGGTGAAGACAAGCAACAAAAGCAGGTTGGTTGGGTGCACAAGTAGCAGGCGGAGCTATGACAAGCTTTGCAGCGGCTAGAGTGCGCTAAAGCGACGGTGAGAGCTCGCGGAGTTATGGCCGTGGCGTCGAAAAAACAGAGCAAGGGAGCGGGGGCAAACGGCGATGGCCAAGGCTAAATAGAGCGGCTCAGAAGTGCAAGGAAGCTGCACTGTGGCCTTCACCGCGCCAGACGGCCACTACTGCGCCTGGAAGCAAACCGAAGGTCGCCGGCGGTGTAGCTAGGGCGGTGAGCACTGTTCATCGAATTTACAAATTTGCCATTCGGTTTCAAATTCAAATTACTCCCAAATTTGTATAACAACTCAAAAATCTCCAAAAATAAAAGTTGTTCAAAATCAAAAGTTCTACAACTTTGCTTTTATAACCAACCCCTAATTCGGTCTACATTTTGAAATGAACTTTTAAATTCAAATAGGGAATATTTAACGATTTACGCCTTTTCGAATTACTTCAAATTTTTCATAACAACTTTGAAAACTCCAAAAACAAACTTTGTATAACTTGACAAGTTCCACACTTTTGCTTTTGGGCTCAACCCCAAAATGTGCTTCAATTTTGAAATGGGTTTTCAGGGTAGGGTTTAAATGCTGAAAATCAGGGTTTTCTTGAAAATTCAAATCCAAACCAAATTTTGAACTTGATTCAAACAATACAATTCAACACTCATAACATAAATGTAAACTTGTTTTAGTGAATGCATATCAAAGTTTGCAATATGACCAAATGCCTTGCAATGTATATGATGACATCCTGTTTTTAATATTTAAACACCCGAGGTGTTACAGGTCCTCTCCACCACTGCCACGACGCTAGGGGACACCTCAGCCATGTCCCCCTCCATCCAGCCCATGTCAAGAGCTGTCATTTGGGCCACCGGAGGTGCGGGCCACCTGTCACGGCCGCCACCACCTCTGCCTGCATCCCCGAAGAAACTTGTGAGCGGGGGTGGTGAATCCTCGCTGGTGGAAGTGAGCGAAGGACACAACGTAGCCGTCGGGCGGCGACAGCGTGTCCTCATCGCCGGGCAGCCACCACTCCTCGGTGGCGGTCCACGCGCAAAGAAGACCACGGCAAACGAGGCCCTCCAGGCGCTGGAGGGTGATATCGGAGCGGCACCACGGCTCCATTGGAGGATTGGAGTGGGTGGATGCAAATTCGACAATGGCTAAGACACAGATGCCGGAGGCTTAGGCGATTGGCGGCGGAGGTTGTAGATGCAAGGGCAAGGAGGCAAAGTACAAAACCCTAGGGGCGAACCCTTTGGTTTTATAGGGGCGATGGATGCAAGGAAGGCAACCGTCCGCCTGGATCTCCGCGCCTGCCACGATTCGCCACCATGTCACGTCACAGGATATGCACCCGCAATCTCTATCCTTTCCCTCCGAAGGCGCGATGGACGTTTTGTCTCCCCAAGCAGACCAGGACTCTTTACCAGCAGAAGGGATACGGGTTAAAAAAACATTCCTCTAGCCCATCTGGGCCCAGGAGTTCGAGGGCTGGCCCATCAACGGTTTCAATGGCCATCCCAAGGCACCCTTATGACAAAGGATGGGCCCGCGAGCGGCCAAAACTTAGGTGCACGAGCTTCACGGGAGTCTTGGCCCACGATCGAGTCTCAGCCAGGCTGACCCTGACCAGATCCCCATGAATGGGATACCAGGATCCCAATTGAGCTATCCGGCTAAACAACCACCAAATCTCACGACCATACCCGTGAAGGGTCCGACCTCGGCGAAGAAGAAATCGCCATCTTCAGGGCACGGCGTGGGCAACAATAGAGGGCCAGGGCTATCCGAATCCGCTCTTTCGAAAAACCCTCCAAAGGAGTATCCTACTCCTCCACAGTCTTGGGGGCTACACCCGACGCTCGTGCGCACCCATTGGCAAGTCAAAAAATCCCCCAGGCAATTCTACTCGAATCGCCCCGGGGCTCAGGGGCTACTGTTGGGGACTAATAGTAGGGTACCTGAAGAGGAGGAGCTAATGACCGTTAATGTTGATTCATCCGCGCGATCAAGAGCACGACTACACGCTTGCCGGGTCACTCCTTGTCCATCCACCAAGACCATGGGCCCCGCCTCAAGCTGACTCCTGAGGACTGGCTCTACCTCGCCTGACATCTAAGGGTAGACTCCATCTCGCTCGACCTCCGAGGACTGGCTCTGCCTTGCCCAATGTCTAAGGGCAGACTTCATCTCGCCTGACCCCTCGCCCGACGTCTGGGGACTGGCTCCGCCTCGCCCGACATCCGGGGGCTGGCTCCGCCTCGCCCGACGTCTGAAGGCAGACTCCACCTCGCTCGATGTTCAGGGGCTGGCTCTGCCTCGCCCGACGTCTGGGGACTGGCTCCGCCTAGCCTGATGTCCGGGGGCTGGCTCCACCTCGACCGACGTCTAAGGGTAGACTCTGCCTCACCCGACGTCCGAGGGCTGACTTTGCCTCACCCGACGTCTAAGGGCAGACTTTGCCTCGCCCGACGTCTGTGCGCTGCTCCTTCATAACTACACGCGCAGATAAGGCAGGGCATTCAAGTCAACTGCAATACCGAGGACCATACCCTACACGCCTTTAGGAAAGAACCATAATATACTAACAATTTCATACTAGTACTCGAAAGAATAGATTGCCAAGGAACATTATTTCACATCCGAATGAAATGGTACGCAAATATTGAAACAAAATGTCAAATATTTGCAAACATAGCAGAACCATACCACACTTTGGGGCACACCATTTGGCGGTAATGGCAAATTTCTAGGCGGAGATTTATCCTCGTAAGATCTCTTGTCAAATATCCATTCTCCAATTTTGCCATAAGTCGACTTACCCTAGTGCAAAAGAAGAACATGCTATAAGAACAAAATCACGAGTCAGATTCCCTGAAGTTCTGCATCACAATATGAATCACGTACCATCATGTCATAATCACACCCATAAGTATAATGTATAATAAAAGCATCACCAACTTCCAAGTCCCAAGGTGGCTGAAAAGTGAAAACAGAATCAGATTATCATCTAAGAACAGAACCGCACAACTTCCTGATATGGATGGCCACATGATATAATTAACCGAACTCCAAACCTGAATCATAAAGTCCTTGTGTAAGATGTTGCCCACTCCATGGAGAGCAGATGCCACGGCATAGGCATACCTATTTCCTAGAAACACAATACAACAAATAATTGGGTACCTACTCACATTATGAATGAAATATGTGAGATACAGCTACGAATGTATACTGGGCAAGGAAGAAGAACAAGCATTGTATGATAAGTGCTTGTAATACAAGAGTGAGTATTCTGTTTACTTCTTCGCTAACCCGTCTGGTTCTGGCACTTCGGCTCATATACACAACTAAGCTTGCCACATGGGCCCAAGCACCCTAGAGTTGGGCCACGTCTGTCTCTTGGGCTCGGCGAAGGAGAACCAGCGCCCGGTCCATCAGCGGCATCACCGGCGGAAGCATCAGGGGTGCTACTGACAATCCCCCCCTCTTGAGTGCCGGCGTGTCCCCACGCTGGTGACCTAGGAAACTGGCGACGAAGATCTTCAATGGATTCCCAGGTAGCAAGGGACACCGACATGTGCGACCACTTGACAAGGACTTGATGAATTGGCCGCTCGCCCAATGACCAACGCCACTGCAACAGTTTTGTCGCTCATGACAAGGCATCAACAACAGTATTCTCCTCACCACGGCGATAGACAATCTTGTAGCGAAGCCCCAAAAATCATGTAAAGACCTTTTGTTGCCATGGCGTGTGTAGCTGCTGCTCATTGAGGTGAATGAGACTCTTCTGGTCAGTGTGCAGAATAAACTCGGACTTGCAGCAGGTAATGTCGCCAAGCATCCATAGCCATAAGAATGGCCAGGTACTCTTTTTCATAGACAGACAGACCTTGATTGCGAGGCCCCAAGGCCTTACTGATATAAGCTAAAGGATGTCCTCGCTGCTGCAGAACCGCACCCACACCCACTCTAGAAGCATCAGTTTCGATCTCAAAAGGGATGGAAAAATCAGGGAGCGCCAACACTGGAGCTGAGGACAGTGCTGTCTTGAGGGTCAGAAAAGCAGACTCATGAATGGAAGTCCATACAAAGAGGGAATCCTTTTTGAGCAAATCTGTCAATGGCTTGGCGATGACCCCAAAATTACGGACGAACTTCCGATAATAGCTGGCCAACCCAAGGAATCCTCGAAGATCACGGATAGAAGATGGAGTCGGCCAATCCTGAATTGCCTGAACCTTGGTCGGATCTGTGGATAGACCGGAGCCGCTGATCACATGGCCTAAGTAAGAAACTTGCCTTTGAGCAAACTTGCACTTGGAGAGCTTAATCTTCCATTTTTCTGCTGCAAGCCACTGAAAAACCAGATCTACATGCTGTACGTGCTCCTCATAGGACCGGCTGTAGATCAAAATATCATCGAAAAAGACTATCACAAAGTGGCGAAGCCCAGGAGCCAATGTCACATTCATAGCACCTTGAAAGGTTCCCGGAGCTTCAGTTAAGCCAAAGGCCATAACTCGGAATTCATACTGACCGAGATGGGTTTGAAATGCGGTCTTGTGCTCTTCACCCGGTTGAAGCAAAATCTGATGGAACCCCGCACGAAGATCTAGATTAGTGAACCAACTGGCATGAGCTAACTCATCCATCAATTCCTCGAACACAGGCACGGGAAACTTGGACTTCGCAGTGAGAGCATGGAGGTGCCTAAAGTCCACACAGAACCGGTACGAGCCATCCTTCTTCTTGACCAACAGCACTAGCAAAGAGAAGGAACTAGAGCTTGGCTGTATGATCCCTTGAGAGAGCATCTCAATGACTTGTCGCTCAATTTCATCTTTGAGGCTCGGTGGGTATCGGTAAGGGCGGATGTACACAGGACTAGCACCGGGCAGCAGTGGGATAGAGTGGTTACATGCTCTGGAAGGTGGCAAGTCCACCGGTGGAGTGAACAAGTCTGGAAAGGAATCAACTAGAGCTTGTATTTCCACTGGTAGCTCTCGAGCAGCAGAAGAAGATGTGGCACTAGAATCCAAAACCTAGCAGAGCTGAAGAAGCAACTAACTGGGGCACTCCTCATCAAGACCTTGCAACAGCACAGAAGCACCATGATAGGGAATAGAGAACCACTTCTGTTGCCAGTGAACGTGCATTGGGCTGAAGGCAGCCAGCCAGTCCATACCCACAATAGCATCAAAGGCTGTCAACGAAAGCACTCTGAAATTAGAAATGAATGTGCATTGGTCCAGTGTCCACGGCACATTGCGGAGGATTCCGGAGCTCAGCAACAGGCCACCACCAGCAACTTGCACTTGAGCGGACTGCAGAGTGAGCACTACTGATGACAATTGGGCTTCCAACGATTCACTGAGAAAGGATGACGAGCTACCGGAGTCGATCAAGATTATCGCTGGATGGCCACCGACTATCCCAGAAAACCAAATAGTACGGGCAACACACACACCAAGAGTAGCAGCTTTGGAAATGGCAACAAATAACTGCTCTGTTACCAGCTTCTCCAGAAGGTTAGAACAATCAGCTTTAGAGGAATCAAACGAGTCCCAAAGAGCTTCCACGGCAAACAACACTTCAGGAGAGCACGTATGATCTTTACTCCACTTGGCACCACACTTGTAACAGAGACCCAAAGCCTTCCAATAAGCCTTGACCACCTGAAGCTTGGGATCAGCACGGAAGGACTGCTTGACTGCAGGAGCCGCCACCGCAGGACCAGTACCTGGGGTTGGTCCCTTGTCAGCACGGGGTGGTGGAGGAAGGGGCAAAGGCGTCCTAGGAGGATGCTGGAACTTGGACGACGCATACCAATCACCAGAACGAGACTGCTTGGTTGGAGCAGTAGTCCCCGCCTCCTCCTACAACAATGCCAGAACACAAGCAGCATCGAGGTTTTGCGGACGCTGAACCAACACAACTGCTTTAATCTCTGGAAACAACCCATCGATAAAGCGCATGGTGTAATAGACAGGGTTGGTAGAGTTGGAGTAAGCGGATAGCTGATCCACGAGTTCAGTAAAACAGGTGACATAGTCAGAGACAGAGGTAAGCTGTTGGATGGAAAACAGCTTACGGATCAATAGCTCGTGTTGGTCACGATCGAAACGATCATGCAACAATTGACAGAAAGTAGACCAAGTGGCAGAACGAATTTGGGACTCGATGGACTGGAACCAACGTGCTGCAGGGCCCTCCAGATAATGTTCAGACACGCTGATCCACAGAGACTCCTCCATACCATACATAGCAAAATATTTCTCACAACGACGACGCCACAAGCGAGGATTGTCACCGTCAAATTTGGGGAAGGGAAGCTTAGGAAGGCGACCTAACAGAGAGGATGCAGAAGATGGGTCTGAAGGCTTGTGGTGCGCGAAATTGGGAGGAATTGGAGGATGTGGTGGAAAAACTAGTGAAACTGAATTAATGGGTGGATAAACCGATGAAATAATGGAAGAATAAGGCTGACAAATTGGTGGAACAGAAGAAGGAATGGAAAAATTTGGAGGAGCAGTAAGTGGAGATGAAAAATGCGGATGAGGTGGGATGGGCTGGGCAAAATTTGGAGGAGCCGGAAGGGAAGAAGAAAATTGCGGGGAAATTGAGTTGGAGTGGGGACAACTTGGTGAAATGGAATACGGCGGATGAAAGCTAGGTGGATTCGGCTGTGGTGGGGGAAAATTGACCGGCGGCGGGTAAGGTGGGCTGAACCGGCCAAATTGGAGGGCGAGGCGGAACGATAATGGGAGGAGGACGATCCAACCCTACAAAGGATGAAGAAATCGGAGGATGAAGAGGAGTAGACGTCGTACCATTGGTCGGGATATGGCTCCAGGTCGTGATGACCCCGGATCCAATACCCCGTGGAATCGATGGAGAGTTGCGCCCGTTGGTGCCATCGGTGGGCGGTCCGGTAACTGGCCGCGCGGCTGCCGACGACGGGGACAAGGAAGGGCCGAGCTGGCGAGTGGACGAGGAGCCCTGCGTGGGGTCCCAGTTGTCGGAGATGCGCTTCACCTCGAGTCGGAGATCGTCCACGAGCGCTTGTACCGCCGGCCGCCAAGTCCCAATGTCCGTGGCCGCCACCTCCAGCGCCGTGACTCGGCTGTCGCGGTCGTCGGTGGTGTGGGCGAGCCGAATCGAGTCCAGGTCGGAGCAGGCAGCCTCCAGGGTGGCGAGGCGGCCGTCGACCGTCGAGTTGCGAGCGGCACGGTCGCGGTCCAGATCGGAGAAGCGCCGCTCCCACTTCTCGTCCTGTTCGTCGAACCGGCGATTGAGCTCGTCGAGGACCATCTTCAGGTGGGGATCCATGGCACCCTGAGCGCGGCGGAGCCGGGTGAAGTGCTCGTGCGGCTGCGGCAGCGCGGGATCCAGATCGGCCTAGTCTGATACCAATTGTGAGATACAGCTACGAATGTATACCGGGCAAGGAAGAAGAACAAGTATTGTATGATAAGTGCTTGTAATACAAGAGTGAGTATTCTGTTTACTTCTTCGCTAACCCGTCTGGTTCCGGCAGTTCGGCTCATATACACAACTAAGCTTGCCACATGGGCCCGAGCACCCTGGAGTTGGGCCGCGTCTGTCTCTTGGGCCTTGGCGAAGGAGAACCAGCGCCCGGTCCAATCGGCGGCATCACCGGCGGAAGCATCAGGGGTGCTGCTGACAAAATAGCATAAAACTTGGGATGCATAAACAGACCAAAAGCTTTAGACAATAAGAAATTGATTGGCAGGACGTTACATTTCAAGAACCCAGCCAAAAGATTTATCAGCGTCAGGATCTTTTTTCATTGCTATTGAAACATTCATCCATGTCGGGGCAATCCTTCCAAGAGAGTCCTAGCAAAAGGAGAAAGTAATAGGATTAGTTCTGTAATTTCAAGTAGATGCTTTGGGTACATTCAAGAAGAAAATAGCTCACCTTCTCAATAATGACAGGAGAATTTCCTATAGGATCAATCTTAGTGATTGCCCCCTTGTCTTCAGGGAAGAACTTACGCAACACATTCTCATATTTTTTAGGCTCAATATAAAAGAAATGGAAAGCTGCTGCCTGACCATCTCTCGACAAGTTTGGGATAGGCTTGACAATTATATGATCTGGCTCTGCCATCAAGATATAGCTGCACATAGTATGAAATTAACTAGATATTGAGTCTGGACACTGGAGGGTGATTATTGCTTCTCAGATAAACTTACTCTTCATTTATGTCTGCCTTCTGGAGCCACTGAACAAATGCCCATAGCCTATTGAGAACGATGTATCCCTGAGATATAGGATGAACACTGTTAGTAGAAAATTCCAGCAGCATCTAAATTCTAGTAGTAAAACTGAGCCACAAATTCCTGTATGCTCTCAAATTGCTAATTCTTTTTTAACAAAACTCGAATTGGTAATTCATCAAATTACTTTGCAACAACGAATAATGAGCAATGGACAGAATACAGAAAAGCAGCAATGCTTGCAGTTCACAATAGGCCACCATGGTGACATGGCTACAGCTGATCATTACTAGCAACTGGCACTACACCAATGATGATTTTTAACTTTCTTCAGACGCACTATGATGAAAAGCTGGTATCAGCAGGGTCCAGTCATGTTTACAAGGCTGACATTACAAGCCTTTTCACCATATGAGATCCTAGCTGCCAATCTGTTTTTTCCCTATCAACTTAGCCCTCACTACTTTCTCATTTCATTTGTCCACATTCTTTTACAAAACAAAGTAGCACAGCTTTTATATCCGCCGGGCCAGCATTGGGCAATCAGTGAATTCAGGTGGGGGACTCTCTCCGCTTCCGTTGCCCTGTTGCCAATTCAAAAAAAAAGGAAAAAAAAACGCTAAATGGTAGATACTCCAAGAACTACTGTGAGGTTCTTACTTTTCTGCTACTCAGTTATCCATTTTTTTTAAAGAAATATCCTTTTCTTTCCGAGGATAATCAGATGTCAACTGGTACCATGAAAACTGAAATGTCTTCCATGTGCCTGTTGAAAATTGAAACATCAACTAAATCACGGAATTCCACCTTGACTCCTTGAGAAACCTAGGCATTTTCTCGATTTCGTATAACTAGAACAGTTACATTTCTCCACAATCCCAACTAACCAGCAACATCAAACCAGAGAGAGACAACAAAGAAAGCAATGAACTGATGAACTTTGCCGTTTCGCGAAGCAAAAAAGCAACAATATACCTGATCCCCATCGGGGAGTGGGTCGGCGACGAATGTTGGGATCTCGTCGACGAACTCGTCGGGTTTCCCGGACTGCAGGACCCTGGTGAACCCACCCATCTTGCCGCCGCCAAGCGCCCGGCGCGCCTCCTTGAACCAGTGGTACATGACGCGGCATTGCCATGTGTTGTACGCGTTCCCCGACGCGGTCACTGCAGTGTGGAACGCCCTCCGCCTGGCACCGAAGCGGCGGGAGGGGGTGGCTAGAGGGGTGAACATTGTATTAAAATTTTCTACAACCACACTTAACAAACCGGTTAGACAAATATAAAGTAAAGAAGTGTTGCGCTAGCCTACTAAAAATCCAAGCCACCTACCACAAATCTAGTTTCTATAATATCTATTCACACAATGGCTATGTCACTACACTAAATTAGTGTGCTCTCAAAGGCTAACTAAAGAGTCACACTTACCAAACTAACAAGCTCTCACAACTAACTACACTAAATAACTTGGTAACTAGTTTGTGGTAATGTAAAGAGAGAGAGTAAGATAGTTATACCGTCGTGTCGAGGAATGAACCAATCAATCACAAGAATGAATACCAATGAAGACCAATCACCTCGGAATCAAATGATGACACAATGATTTTATACCGAAGTTCACTTGCTTGCCGGCAAGCTAGTCCTCATTGTGGCGATTCACTCACTTGGAGGTTCACGCGCTAATTGGCATCACACGTCAAACCCTTAATAGGGTGCCGCACAACTAACATAAGATGAGTATTACACAAGACACGAGCAATTTACTAGAGTACATTTTGGCTCTCCGCCGAGGAAAGGTCAAGAACCCCTCACAATCACCACGATCAGAGCCGGAGAGAATCACCAACCTCCGCTCGACGATCCTCGCTGTTCCAAGCCATCTAGGTGGCGGCAACCACCGAGAGTAACAAGAGAATCCCGCAGCGAAACACGAACACCAAGTGCCTCTAGATGCAAACACTCAAGCAATGCACTTGGATTCACTCCCAATCTCACAAAGATGATGAATCAATGATGGAGATGAGTGGGAGGGCTTTAGCTAAGCTCACAAGGTTGTTATATCAATGCAAAAGGCCAAGAAAGTGAGCTTGAGCCAGTCATGGGGCTTAAATAGAGAGCCCCCACGAATAGAGCCATTGGCTCTCTGTTCACTGAGAAATCGGAGCGACTGGACGCACCGATCGAATTGACCGGATGCAGGACCCCAGCGTCCGGTCCTCAGATTTTGCCACGTCTCCCCTGCTTCAAATGTTGATTGCTCGATCTCAATGGTCATCAGTGCATTTAAGTTGTGACCGGACGCACCATCACTGGCGTCCGGTCGTTTCCAGTAAGGTTCCACGCGCGACCGGACTCGTCCGGTCACCCCCGACCAAACTAGCCCAGCGTCCGATCACTCTCCGTCTTCTCTGTGCGCCGCCACATCAGCATAATCGGACGCTGAACAGTGTTCAGACAGAGTCTGGTCACCTACGTCCAGTCTCAGGCCGAGAGTACCATCTTCTTTTATAATTGACTGGACGCTGCTCTCCCAAGTCCGATCACCACGTGATCAGCGTCCTGTGTAACTCAGAGAGAGTCCAGAGAGCTCTCTGAGCGATCGGACAAGCTCAGAGTCCGGTCAGTCTCTGCTGACTGACTGACACCTAGGTTTAGCCACCGGACGCGTCCGGTCCCACAAGGACAGCATTCGGTACACTCTGTGAAACCCTGTCTTTTCTGTACAGAGCACCGGTGGCACCGTCGAATTGTCCGTCGGTGAAGTTTTGAACCCTTGCTCCCAAGTGCTAAACACAATGTGTATCGCCTTGTGCACATGTGTTAGCATATTTTCACAAAATATTTTTAAGGGTGTTAGCACTCCACTAGATCCTAAATACATATGCAATGAGTTAGAGCATCTAGTGGCACTTTGATAACCGTATTTCGATACGAGTTTTACCCCTCTTAATAGTATGGCTATCGATCCTAAATATGATCACACTCGCTAAGTATCTCGATCACTAAACCAAAAAGCTCCTATCAATTTTACCTTTGCCTTAAGCTTTTTGTTTTTCTCATTCTTCTTTTCAAAGTCCAAGCACTTGATCATCACCATGGCATCACCATCATCAAGTCATGATCTTCATTTGCTTCACCACTTGGAATGTGCCACCTATCTCATAATCACTTTAATAAACTAGGTTAGCACTTAGGGCTTCATCAATTCACCAAAATCAAACTAGAGCTTTCAATCTCCCCCTTTTTGGTAATTGATGACAACCCCTTCACAAAGATATGAATTGAAATTCATTTGAATCCATGTTGCTTGCCCAAGCATACTTACCAAGTGTAAAAGGATATGGACAAGTTTCATGAATCCCATATGGTAACAATTGCTCCCCCTACATATGTGCTAAGAGTTTGGATTGTAGCTTGCACATATGATTAGATGAGAAATATAGGAGATAATGTCTACCAAATGATGCTAAGGTATAAAAGATGGACCTTTGAAGCATGATACCAATCGGAGTGCACTAATATATCATCCTTAGCACCATGAGTAACTAGACATACATAAAAACTAGAATACCCCATGAGATCAATATTAGAAGCAATGGTCTTAGTTTTCATAATATGAGCATGAGTCTAGTTACTTAACCTATGCATGCTAGTTTTTCTTTTTATCATTCAAACATACAACTAGCATACACTATACAAGCATGGATATTTGAAATTTAAAACTTGTGCCATGCAAGCAAACATATGAAATGCACATTCAAATGCATCAATCAAGTTTATGAGCTTACTCCCCCTACTTGCGTGCTTAAAATTTTAATTGATCCCTTTCCTTTGACATATCTCTTCCCCTATGTCAAGTTTTCCCCCTATCACTTATATCTTTTCTTTCCCCCTTTGTTGTTTTTTCACTATCTTTGTACACTATTTTTCCCCCTTTGTCATCAATGACCCTAAAGGTTCCAAATGTAGATAGGTTGAGATTATCAATGTCAATCAATGGACTGAGGATCATTTTTCTAAATTTGGTCCAATCTAGATCATTTGCCAAAGATATTTAACTCGGTTTGATCCAAGGACAAGCTTCTTCACACCTCTAAATAAGGGTTATCTTGTACCATGTTGAGTTAAACACTTAGAGCTCATTTTCTAGATCAAACACTAGGTTTACAAGCCCACAAACATGTCATATGCTACCACTAGACCAAATTAAGCATAGAAGCAATAGTGGTACCATACAAACATCAAAATCATTTGATTTTCATGAATGAGCCTATTAAATATGAAAGATGACTAGATACACTAAACATGTCCTTAGCAAGGATGTATGTCATGCCAATCAAGTTTTACCTTGGATTGCTCGAAGGAGAGGCATGTCATATAAGTGGGGAGGTGCATCAACACATATTTGAGAAATCTAATATGTTCAACTCATTCCTTAGCTTGCAAAACCTTTTCTCATCCAATGGCTTGGTGAATATATCGGCAAGTTGATCTTCGGTGCCTACACTCTCAATACAAATGTCCCCTTTTGTTGGTGATCTCTTATGAAATGGTGGCGGACATCAATGTGCTTTGTTCTTGCATGTTGAACCGGATTATTGGTTAACTTGATTGTACTCTCATTGTCACATAGCAATGGCACTTTCTTGAACTTGATTCCAAAGTCATTCAAGGTGGTCTTCATCCAAAGTATTTGTGCACAACAACTATCGACGGATATGTATTCGGCTTCGGCGGTTGATAATGCAACACTATTTTGCTTCTTTGATGACCATGAAACAAGTGATCTTCCCAACAATTGACATGTGCCCGAGGTGCTCTTCCTTTCAACCTTACATCCCGCATAATCCGAGTCAGAGTAACCAACTAGCTCAAACTTTGCTCCTTTGGAATACCACAAACCAATATTTTGTGTATGCTTCAAGTACTTCAATATTCTCTTTGTAGCCTTCAAATGACTTTCTCTTGGTGAGGCTTGAAATCTTGCACACATGCATACACTAAACATGACATCCGGCCTTGATGCGGTCACATAGAGTAGGCTTCCAATCATAGACCGATACAATTTTTGATTCACCATATTGCCACTTGCATCATTATCCAAATTGCCATTTGTTCCCATTGGTGTACTAATGGCTTTGCTATCATTCATGCCAAACTTCTTGAGCATGTCTTTGATGTACTTGCCTTGACTCATAAATGTACCATTCTTCAATTGCTTGATTTGAAGACCAAGGAAGTAACTTAACTCTCCAATCATGGACATTTCAAAATCATTAGCCATCATCTTTCCAAACTCTTCACAAAAGTCTTGATTGGTTGATCCAAATATGATGTCATCAACATAGATTTGCAACACAAACAAGTCATTGCCAAGCTTATTGGTGAAGAGGGTGGTGTCAACCTTTCACATCTTGAACCCCTTAGAGAGTAGGAAATCTCTTAATCTCTCATACCATGCTCTAGGTGCTTGTTTCAATTCATACAAAGCCTTTTTCAACTTGTAGACATGGTTGGGCTTCTTCTCATCTTCAAAACTGGGAGGTTGCTCAACATACACAAGCTCATTGATGTACCCATTGAGAAATGCACTCTTCACATCCATTTAGTACAACTTGATGTCATGGGCACAAGCATAGGCTAACAAGATCCTAATTGCTTCCAATCTTGCAACCAGGGCATATGTTTCTCCAAAGTCAAGACCTTCAACTTGAGTGTAACCTTGAGCCACTAATCTTGCTTTGTTCCTTACAACTATTCCATCTTGATCTTGCTTGTTCTGAAAGACCCATTTTGTTCCAATCACATTATGATCCTTAGGCCTCTCAACTAACTCACATACTTGATTTCTTATGAAATTGTTTAGCTCTTCATGCATAGAATTTACCCAATCAACACCCTTCAAAACTTCATCTATCTTCTTTAGTTCATTGGATGAGACAAATGAGAAGTGTTCACAAAATAATACCAATCTTGATCTTGTTTGCACATCTCTAGAGATATCACCAATTATAGAGTCCAATGGATGATCTCTTACAACATTGGTTGGTTGGAGCACTTGCACTTGATTGCTTGCATTTGATTGATCACTTGGTTGAGATGATGAACTAATGACTTGATGTTGATCTTGTACTCTGACACCACTAGCTTGCACATTTGAGTTAGAGAGCACTTGATATTTATCATCTTCAACATTGATCACCTCTCTAGGCCTTATGTCACCAATATCTATGTTCTTCATTGTATTGACCAATTGAGTGCCTCTCACATCATCTAGATTCTCATCTTTTTCTTGGGAACCATTGGTTTCATCAAATTCCATATCATGAACCTCCTCAAGAGTACCACTAGCTAAATTCCAAACTCTATAAGCCTTGCTAGTAGTGGAGTAACCAAGCAAGAAACCTTCATCACATTTCTTCTCGAACTTGCTTAATCTAGTGCCTTTCTTCAATATGTAGCATTTGCAACCAAAAACTCAAAAGTATGCAATATTTGGCTTTCTATCATTCAATAGCTCATATGGTGCCTTCTCCATCATTGGGTGACAATAGAGGCGGTTGCTATAGTAGCAAGCCTAGCAAGCCATGTTGATTGCTTCAGCACAAAATGAATGACTCATATTGTACTTACTAAGCATAGACCTTGCTATATCAATGAGTGTTCTATTCTTCCTTTCAATAAGGCTATTTGATTGTGGAGTGTACTTGGCCAAAAATTGATGCCTAATCCTAAATTCATCACACAAATTATCAACTCTTGTATTCTTGAACTCACTTCCATTATCACTTCTCACTTTCTTGATGGTGGTCTCAAATTCATTGAGAATTCTCTTGATGAATGTCTTGAAGGTTGCAAACACATCACTCTTGTCAAAAAGAAAGAACACCCATGTATATCTAGTGAAATCATCCACAATCACAAATCCATATTTGTTTCCACCAATGCTATTGTATATGGTTGGTCCAAATAAATCTATGTGCAACAACTCAAATGCCTTAGATATGCCCATCATGCTCTTCTTAGGATGTGTGTTACCAACTTGCTTCCTGGCTTGATACGCACTACATAGCTTATTCTCCTCAAACATGACATCTTTCAAGTCTCTAACTAAGTCATACTTGATCAACTTGTTTAATTATTTCATTCCAACATGACCAAGCCTTCTATGCCATAACCAACCCATGCTAGACTTAGTGAGCAAACATGTTGATAATTGAGCTTCTCTAGCATTGAAATCAACCAAGTATAGATTCTCATATCTAAATCATTTGAACATCAAGTTAGAGCCATCTACACTTATGATCTCTACATCATCCACACCAAATATGCACTTGAACCCAAAATCACAAAGTTGAGCTACCGACAATAGATTGAAGTTCAAACTCTCTACTAGTAGCGCATTGGAAATCCTCAAGTCATTGGATATTGCAATCTTACCAAGACCTTTGACCTTGCCTTTGCCATTGTCACCAAATGTGATACTATCAATCCCATTGCTCTCATTCTCATTGATTGAATTGAACATTCTTAAATCACTGATCATGTGTTGTGTGCACCCAATGCCTTTCTCTGGCTTTAAAATTGACCTATAAAAGAAGATCAATTCTTTTTAGGTACCCAAACTTGCTTGGGTCCTTGAAGGTTAGTTACCAAGGTCTTTGGTACCCAAATGGCTTTCTTCTTTGGGCCTACAATTGGTGTACCAATGAACTTAGCCTTCACACCATTAGCACCCTTAACAAGCATGTAACAAGAATCAAATCTAATTGAGGATACATTAGGTTGCTTGTTCTTGATAATCTTACAATATTGCTCTATATGCCCAGCTTGCTTGCATCTATTGCAAAACTGACCATTTCCCTTCACAAAGCTAGCTTTGGGAGTGACAAAAGTCACCTTGTATTTCTTGGGGGTATAGCCCAATCCCTCTTTGTTGAGAGAAAACCTTTGGCTACCAAGCACTTTAGCAAGCGGGCATCTCCACTATAGGCATTACCTAAGGCACGAGTGAGCTCATTCACCTCCTTCTTGAGGGTCTCATTTTCCACCATTAGTGAGGCATCACAAGTGAAACCATCACTCAAAGGTGAAGTGGGAGTAGTAGTGCTACAAGAAGGGTTAGTGGGGGCAATAACAATGGGCTTATAAAAAGATTCATCAATAATATCACATGTTAGTCCCACATCACATGATACAATCACTTGCTCCTTCTTGGCTTCTTCCCCGTTGACTTGCTTGAGAAGAGAGGAGTGAGCCTTTTCAAGCTTAGAGTGAGCTTTGCCAAGCATGTCATGGTCTTCCCTTAGACTCTTATGAGAGGCATTTAGCTCATCAAAGGATTGCTCAAGAGATTTGATCTTCTTGTGTAATTCTTTGCACTCATTTTTCTTCATCTCAAAGCAAGTGTGCACTTGCTCACACATATCCATGAGCTCCTCCTTGGTCTCATCATCACTCCTACAATCATCACTTTCTCAATCATCATCACTCACATCATATTTTAGCTTGGTAGGCTTTGCCATGAGGCATGCCGATAGAGTGTCAAAGATGGAAGGCTTGTTGATGGTGATGCTTGCTAGTGCTTTCTTAATAGATTTTTTGCTATCATCACTAGAGCCATCACTATCTGAAGATCCATCACTATCCCAAGTGACCACATAGCCTCCACCCTTCTTCTTCTTTTGGAAGGTCATCTTCTTCTCCTTCTTCTTCTTTTCATTCTTGTCCTTCTTGTTCTTCTTCTTCTCATCCTCGTCATTGTCACTATTGTAGGGATAATCCATTATAACATGATTGGGGCTCTTACAATTGTAGTATCTCCTCACATATTCTTTGCTCCTGTTGTTGTCTCTTCTCTTTCTTGCATCATAGCCCTTCTTCTTCATGAATCTTCCAAACTTGCGCACAAAGAGAGCCATTGTTTCATCATCAATGTCACTAGCATCTTCATCATCACTTGATTCTTCTTTCTTCGACTTGCCCTTATTCTTGGATGATGAGCTAGCCTTGAATGCCACACCCTTCTTGTTTTTGTCTTCATCTTCCTTCTTGTCATCCTTGTCAACCCCCTCCCTTTCCACATGATATGTCTCTTGTGTTATGACATCACCTAGTACTTGGTTATGGGTGAGTTGCTTCAATCCTCCTCTACTGATGATCAATCTCAATGTCTCAAATCTAAGAGGTAAGCACATCAAGAACCGATGAGAGACATCATCATCATTGATCTTCTCTCCCAATGCCTTCAAGTTATTGACAATTACTTGCAATCTATGGAACATCTCTAGAATGCTATCATCATCCTTCATCTTGAAGCTTGTCAACTTGTCCTTGATGACATATAGCTTGGCACTCTTCACCACTGGTGTGCCCTCATAGGTCTCCTCCAATCTCTTCCACACTTCATTAGCTTTCTCATAATCCTTGATTTGCTCAAACACCTTGGAATCAATGGCATTATAGATGGTGTTGAGAGCCATTGTATTGCATTGCTTGTTAGCCTTGTTGGTGTTAGTGAGATTGTCCGGATCAAGAATCACATAGTCACTCTCGGTCACATCCCACACTTGGTCATTGATTGAACTGATATACATCTTCATCTTTCTCTTCCAATAATCATAGCATGTGCCATCAAAGAAAGGTGGTTTGCCCCCATATGGTTGAACACAATTTGAGCCATAATTTGACACCGAGGTTGTTAAGCCTTCAATCTAACGGTGACCATGGCTCCGATACCACTTGAAAGGTCCTAAATGGCTAGAGGGGGTGAATAGCCTAAAAAAATTCTACAAATACGCTAGAGCAAGAAGTTAGTACACTAAATGGCAAAATGCAATTTTGCTCTAGCTCTACAAGGGTTGCAAGCCACCTATTCAACAATTCTAGTTGCTATGATCACTAGACACAAACAATGGCTATGTCACTACTCACTAAGAGCTCTCAACAAGTCTACACTAAAGAGCTCCACTAGGTGATACTAAACTAGCAAGCAAGACAAGCTCTCAAAACTAATTACACTAAAAAGCTTGACAACTAGTTTGCAAGGAATATAAAAGAGTAAGTAGGGTGATTATACTGTCGCATAGAGGAGTGAACCAATCACAAGATGAATACCAATTCAATCACTGGGAGAATACCAAAGGGCAAGATACAACCAATTTTTCTCCCGAGGTTCACGTGCTTGCCGGCACGCTAGTCCTCGTTGTGTCGACCAACACGTGGTGGTTCGGTGGCTAAGAGGTATTGCACAAACCTCGTCCACATAATTGGACACCGCAAGAACCTACCTACAAGTGAGGTAGCTCAATGACACAAGTAATTTACTAGAGTTGCCTTTGGCGCTCCATCGGGGAAGGCACAAGACCCCTCACAAGCAACCAATCGAGGCCGGAGACAATCACCAACTCCGCTCAATGACCCTCCAATCACCGGGCCATCTAGGTGTCGGCAAACACCAAGAGTGACAAGCTTATAACCAGCCCAAATCACCCAACTAGTGCCATAAGATGATGCAACTCAATGCAATGCACTAGAGGCTCTCTAATCTCACTCAAGATGATGAAATCAAGTGAACAAGTGAGTGGAGTGTGTTGCTCAGCTTCCAAAGTGGTCGGTAGTCTACCGAGGGGTATATCCACGGTAGTAGATGAATCCATGGAGGTGCGCATGATATGAACCAGATGGTGTTGGTGTTTTGGAACCGGGGGTCCCTCAACCAACGAGTGAATTTGTGCTGCGTGCCCCTATCCTGGATGGTGATGCAAAGAGACACAAGGTTTATACTGGTTCAGGCGATCGAGGCCCTACGTCCAGTCTGAGGGATCAATCTTGTATTCCTTGCACCGGAGTGTTCGTAGTAGGGGGTTACAAGCTAGGTGAGAGAGGGAGCTAGCCCCAGGTCTCGGCGGGGGTGGTGCGGGCTGCTTGAGGCGTTGTTCTCAAGCAGCGTAGAAGTGTGTAGTTCTATCGGTGTGTTCGTCTTTCTGCTCGTTGCTCTCCCTAGAAATGGCCCTGGTCCCTCCCTTTTATACTCTAAGGGAGAACCAGAAATGTACATATGTTGCTATATAGCGCTCTATATCTATAAATGGGGTGGCATGTCCGAGCCCTGTAGCCGGCCACTGTCGTGGTATGGTCGATGGAGTGGCCCCGTCCTTGTCGTGTAGAAGTGACGCGCCGGTCATACTTGGTCTTTGTGCGTCGTGGGGCTCTAGTACAGCTTGAGGCAGGACATGGCGGGCGACGTGCTGGTCATCGTGCGATGACGTCGTAGGGAGCCGTGGCTCTGCAGATGCCGAGGCTGAGCCATCGTGGGGGCTCGGCGGACATGGATCCTCAGGCTGCCGAGCCCCTGAAACAAACTGCCGAGGCCTTGGAGGGAATTATTGGTCCTAGGTACTGATTCCGAGGCCACAGTATCCCAGACGTGGCTCCCCACGCTGCGTTGTTCTCGGAGCAGGAGTTGGCAGCACAGTGAGGCATGGGTGTCAACCATGTGCATAGTGGTTGGCACAGTGGCGGGTAACCCCTGCCCAGTCCTGCCTCCTGTCCCGTCGGCCATTCCGCTGTACTGTGTCGAGCATGCGGCCGACGTTAGGGGCAGCAGTTGGCTGAGTTAATGCGACACGACGTTTTGTCAGAGGGACGGGTGAAGGAAGAGGCAGCAGAGTGCTGCCGAGCCCGCCTCGTGCGAGACAGAGGGTCGGCGGCCCGGCCGAGGCCTGCGACGAGAGGGGGTCGGCCGAGGCCTTCGGTGGGGGATCGCCCGAGGTCAGCGATGAGGGGGCCTCGGGCGAGTCGGAGAATCGGCCGAGGCCAGCGGTGTTTAGCTGGTTTTGATCTTTACGAAGTCTAAGCAGTCGTTTTTTGGTTCTTGCTTAGGGTACCCCTTCTCACGGTATCTAACAGATGGTAACACAAGCATAGAGATAAGCGATTTAGACAGGTTCAGGTCGTCTGATCAACATAATGCCCTACGTCCTGTGTCTTTGGTGGATTGTATTGAATATGAGATGCATTCGAAGGGGTCCCTACCTGCCTTATATAGTTTGGAGGGTAGGGTTATAGGTCGGTTTATGTCTAGATCTATTTGGCTATATGGTAAGTATTTACAAGGAATACGATATCTATCATATCTGAATAGATCTTCCTTCATCGCCAAGATATCTTCTGATTGCCTTGCGGTGCACGCCGACCAGTGCCAAGCACCATAGGCCTTGATCTTATGGCCTGGACCTTCCCTGGCAGTGTGGTCCATGTTCATTGCCATGGGTACCTGGGGTTATACCCCCCACAGCATTCCCAAAATATTTTTCATAAATATTTTTGCTTGCTTTCTGATGTGCACTAGGCCTAAATGCAATGCATGAAGTCCAACACCTAGCGGCACTAGATGACCGAATTGTCTAGTTAAAACCCGCTATTAATAGTACGACCATCTATCCTAAATGTGATCACACTCTCTATAGTGTTTTGATCACTAAAACAAAATCTCTAATTATAGCTTTGCCTTGATCTCCATAGGGTTTTGTTTTTCTCTTTCTTCTTTTCCAAGTTGAGCACTTGATCATCATCACATGTGGTCATCTCATCATTTCATGTGATCAACATCACCATTTGAGTGCCACCATGCTCCTCACTTGGATTGCACCAACCTAGCTCATATCATCACTCATGACAAAGGTTAGTGCTTAGGTTTTATCAATTATCCAAAACCAAACTAGGGCTTTCAGCCATGCCCCATCGTTGCCGCCCGGGCGTCTCCTCCTCTCTGTACCCCCAAGCCACAGCTCAACACCCCCGGTCCACCATGACACCGCCACATCTCCACGGTGGCTAGGGTTTTTGATCGAGCCCTTGGCGACCTCGACGACCAACGCTATGCCTCCCCGCCCATCTTCGACCTCGACCGACATTCGCACTACCTCCTTCGGTGGCTCTGGTGTTCGCGTGCACTACATCGGTAGGCCTGCATTGGTGGTTGTGTCCTCTGGCGTCCGTGCCTCCTCCCCCAGCGACCTACCCTAGTGTGCTCCAGCATCGGCGCCGCCTCCCCTAGTGGGCTTGCCCCGGTGCGAGCCCTCCACCGCCCCATGCCCACCACCCCTTTGTTTGGCTAGGTCTTCTGTAGGTATCCCCCACCCCTTCTCCTCCTTCCAGCTCCACTGAGTTTGTGCAGTGCTTGCATTTGGTGAATGTGTGTGCTGGTAGCCTTGTGAAATGGAGCTGATAGCCATTGGATGCTAGGAATGATTTTTATTGAGCACCATGTGTGTGCTGTTAAAGAACATGAAGTTTGTTCTGGTGGATGTTATATATAGCCATTCTTTGCTTGTTTGTTCTGGTGGATGCTTGAGGTGGTTGAATGTTATCTGCTACACATGCCAACTAGAATCATTTATTTTATATATACCTTAGTAGACACTTGATAATTCATTGCAAACTTAGTGTGCAGCTATTTTACTTTGGGCTCTAAATGATGATGATGATGGTTAGCTTCAATTCCTTCTTGGTGCTCTATTTTTGACGCGTAAACTATGCGATCAGTAACCAAAGCTAAGAGGTTAGGAAGAATTGACAACAAAGAGTTCAAATAAACTAGAGCCTTCGCATGTGAATCAGATCATCTAATCTAAGGCTGTGTTCTGTACCAGTTTGTTTCAATGGATACTTGAGGTGTTTAGAATGAGAATATGATATGCTATTTTGTTGTTTGCCACTAGAGAGTTTAGATAAGCTAGACACTTCATGTGCAACTAGTTTACTCTGGTTTGGGTGAATGAATATGGCATTGTACTTTTTTGGTTTCTGACTTTGCTCTCATGTTGCACATGCCAACTTGTATCATTTATCATATATGTTGTTATAGGAGTAGGCACTTGGATAATTCTCTATCTTTAGATATGCACACTGTTTTTAGACATGCTCACTATGATTATACATGCCCACTGTTTTTATATATGCCCATTGTTTTTAGACATGCTCACTGTGATTATACATGCTCACTGTTTTTATATACGCCCATTGTTTTTAGACATGCTTACTGTGATTATACATGCTCACTGTTTTTATACATACCCATTGTTTTTATTTATGCTCACTGTGATTGTATATACCCACTATTTTTTATATATGCCCACAGTGTTTATATATGCTCACTGTGATTATATATGCCCCCCCATTTTTATATATGCCCATTGTGTTTATATAGGCCCACTGTGATTGTATATGCCCACTGTGTTTATATATGCTTCTTTTGACAGGCAGCAACTGCTTTGTAGAGCCTCATCTCCTACTTCTACTACTACTACTCTCCTCTCCTCTCCTACTACTACTTCTACTACTACTCTCCTCTCCTTTCCTACTACTCCTACTTCTACTACTTCTACTTCTACTCTCCTCTCCTCTCCTACTACTACTACTTCTACTACTTCTACTACTACTCTCCTCTCCTACTACTCCTACTTCTACTACTTGTACTTCTACTCTCCTCTCCTCTCCTACTACTCCTACTTCTACTACTACTCTCCTCTTCTCCTCTCCTACTACTCCTACTTCTACCCTACTACTACTAGTGCTATCCTACTATTAATACTACTCTTGCTCACTGTTTATATATGCTTACTGTGTTTTTATATATGCCCACTATCTTTATATATGCTCACTATTTTTGTATATGCCTGCATATATAAAAACAGTGAGCATATATAAACATAGTGAGCATATATATGCTTTTCTTGGCCACCTTTTCTATCCTCTATGTTTGGGAAGCAGCAACTGCTTTTTTGGCCACCTTTTCCTCTCCTCTATGTTTGGGAAGCAGCAGCTGTTTTTTTTGCCAACTCTCCTCTCCTATCCTCTCCTCTCTCTTTTGCCAATGATGAAATTGTCTAACTCTAGAAAATATCTAGAATATGAGTTGATGATCATGAACTTGTGAGGAACCGGAAAAGAGGTATCCAAATATTGATGCCACCAAATGGTCAAAGGATTGCCCAAAAACCTATGAAAGAGACAAGCCCTTCCTACCAAATCGAGACATCTAGCGCCTACCACTTGGAATGAAAAGGTTCCATGATTGGTTCTTGCGTGCTCTCCAGACGAAAATACAAATCATATAAGCACACTTCCCCGCCAACACATTTGGAGGCCCAGAAGGGGTAATTGCCTTTGACTTCAATGATGTCCAGACAATGTTTCACCTTGGAGAAATGGAAATGAATCTAGTTCGCACATGGTGCCTGTAAGTCCTTGCCCTCTTGATATAATATGATTCTAATCTTTGCATTTTGTTGTAACTAACCCACGGTGTGATTTGTAGAATGCAAGTGCACACTTCAAAGCAAATGCCAAGTGTGCAATCAAGGTACGTAGACCCTCAATGTATAACACAGCCAAACTTAAATTATGCCAAACAATGGTCACTAGATTGCAATGAGCTAGCTGTTAGAAAGACCGTTGAGGAGAAAGAGGAAATCCAGAACAAGAAAATAAGGGCGGCGGCCCTTAAGACAGCGGCATGCATAGCCCTTGCTTTTAAATACCTCTAAAATAACCAAGTTATATGGCTGTCATACAACTTCGAGTAAGTCCAACTACATACTTAAAGCTTTAACAATAAACATAGTTTTGTTCGATGCAAAAGAGCTTATCGGTTTCTATGATTAAATTCATGCAGCCGCCACTGGATTTGTATAGGCGTCGATGTCGGGATGGGCATGGCGTGGGTCTTTGATTCAATAGATAAGGACCCGATGACATACAAAGGCTTCATATCTATTCTCAAGACGTATACATATCGACAATCCTCTTATATACCATGTAACGTTCACTTTTGGATATTAACAAGTTGTATTTGTTAAATTCATTCGAACAAGGCGTACATGTACTATGTTAATACTCACAAAGGGAGGCATGATCTAGAAAGGAAGCATAACATGTGTGTCAAAACACTATGTGCGATAAGTGTAACTTACTTAAGTACTCCATTACGTTGCTATTAAAAGCATTACTTAACATTTTTATATGCGAAACACATAATGCCTCTAGAAGAAACCTGGGAGTTTACATTGTGGATACTACGTATGCAATATTATGAGTAACACTACTATCTACAGGAGACACCCCTATAGGGTAAGTTTGAACCTCTTCAACCCCTTTATATGCTCACTGTTTTTATATATGCTCACTGTTTTCATATATGCTCGCGGTTTTCATATATGCCCACTGTGTTTAGATATGCCCACTGTGTTTAGATATGTCCTCTATTTTTAGATATGTCTAAACTTGTTTTCTTGTAGTGGCAAGATGAGAAAGGTGTTAGAATGGATCCACACAAAGATGACAACCTCTTGGAGCTTGTCGGCGACCTTTGCAACTTCATAATGGACCATATTATAAACGTCAGAGGCATTTACCATGACTGAGCGACCGAATTCGGTAGGAATCCTCAGTACCAACATCTTCATGAGTGGGAAAGGCTAGGCTTAGGCTGTTGATTGGACTTGTGAATGGAATGTGACATTGGTATTGTTATCGGACTTGTGGAACGGTCAGACTTATGGATTATGTGAATGTAATGATGAATTATATTTGTTCTTGTGATTTGGACTTGTAGTCTTATTAGATATAATGTTCTTGTGAATTATATATGTATATGTATGTATCTTCTTGTGAATTGGATGTTCATATAATGTCCTTGTGAATTATATATGTATATATGTTCTGGTCCATCTTTTATACCTTAGCATCATTTGTTGGACATTGTTTCCTATATTTCCTATCTAAGCATATGTGCAAGCTATAATCCAAACTCTTAGCACATATGTAGGGGGAGAAATTGCTACCATTTGGGGTTCATGAAACTTGTCCATATCCCTTTACACATAGTAAATATGCTTGGATAAGCAACATGGATTCAATTGAATTTCATTTCATATCTTTATGAAAGGGTTGTCATCAATTACCAAAAAGGGGGAGATTGAAAGCTCTAGTTTGGTTTTGGTAAATTGATGAAACCCTAAGTGCTAACCTAGCTTATCAAGTGATCATGAGGTAGGTAGCACATTCCAAGTGGTGAAGCAAATGAAGATCATGACATGATGATGGTGATGCCATGGTGATGATCAAGTGCTTGGACTTGAAAAGAAGAAAGAGAAAAACAAAAGGCTCAAGGCAAAGGTATAAATGGTAGGAGCCATTTTGTTTTGGTGATCAAGACACTTAGTGAGTGTGATCACATTTAGGATTGATAGTTGTACTATTAAGAGGGGTGAAACTCATATTGAAATATGGTTATCAAAGTGCCACTAGATGCTCTAACTCATTGCATATGCATTAAGGATCTAGTGGAGTGCTAACACCCTTGAAAACATTTGTGAAAATATGCTAACACATGTGCACAAGGTGATACACTTGGTGGTTAGCACATTTGAGCAAGGGTTAGGAACTTCACCGGTGGAGTGTTCGCCCATAGAGTGTGGATAGTTCGATGGTGCCACCGGTGCCCTAGACAGAAAAGACAGAGGTCACTATAAGTGACCGGACGTTGGTCTCGGTAAGACCGGCGCATCCGGTCAGAAGAAGCAGTGAAGACACTAGCATCGGTCTCTGACCAGACACTGGGTCACTTAGTGACCGGACACTAGAGGGGTGCGTCTGGTCCTACTGATGTGGCAGCATATAGAAGAGTCACCGTGTGACCAGATGCTAGGAGAGTCTGGTCAAGCATGACCGGACACGTCCGGTCGTGAAAAGTCATCTCTGGATGCTTACTGGAAATGACCAGACGTTGGGGCTCAGCATCTGGTCACTTTGAGCTACTGCGTCCGGTCATCACATGACCGTTAAGATCGAGCGATCGACATTTGAAGAGAGGGGACACGTGGGACGCATCGCATGACCAGACGCTGAGGTCCAGCGTCCGGTCAATATGACCAGAGCGTCCGGTCACCCCGTGTTGTGCCCAGTGAAGGGGTACAACGGCTCTATTTCGTGGGGGCTTCTATTTAAGCCCCATGGCCAGCTCTATCTCACTAAATTGGCCATTTTGCATTGACATAGCAACCTTGTGAGCTTAGCCAAAGTCCTCCCACTCATCTCCATCATTGATTCATCATCTTTGCGAGATTGGGAGTGAATCCAAGTGCATTGCTTGAGTGTTTGCATCTAGAGGCACTTGGTTTTTGTGTTTCGCTACAGGAGTCACTTGTTACTCTTGGTGGTTGCCGCCACCTAGATGGCTTGGAGCAGTGAGGTTTGTCGAGCGGAGGTTGGTGATTGTCTCCGGCTCCGATCGTGGTGATTGTGAGGGGTTCTTGACCTTTCCCCGGCGGAGAGCCAAAAGGTACTCTAGTAAATTGCTCATGGCTTATGTGATCCTCATCTTGTGTTGGTTGTGCGGCACCCTATTGACGGTTTGGCGTGTGATGCCAATTAGCGCGTGAACCTCCAAGTGAGTGAATCGCCATAACGAGGAGTAGCTTGCCGGCAAGCAAGTGAACCTCGGTAAAAATCATTGTGTTCATCATTTGATTCTGAGGTGATTGGTCTTCATTGGTATTCATCTTTGTGATTGTTTGGTTCACTCCTCTACACGGCGGTATAAACATCTTGCTCATTATCTCTACATTACCGCAAACTAGTTGTCAAGCTCTTTAGTCTAGCTAGTTGTGAGAGCTTGTTGGTTTGGTTAGTGTGGCTCTTTAGTTAGCATTTGAGAGCGCACTAACTTAGTGTAGTGGCATAGCTATTGTGTGGATAGAAACTATATAAACTAGAATTGTGGTAGGTGGCTTGCAATTTTAGTAGGCTAGCGCAACACTTGCTTCGCCTCATAATTGTCTAACCCATTTGCTAAGTGTTGTTGTAGAAATTTTTATTAGGCTATTCACCCCCCTCTAGCCATTAGGACCTTTCAAGTGGTATCAGAGCTGATGTCACTGTGATTTGAGGCTTAACAACCTTTGGTGTAAAAATGACTCAAATCTACAACACCAAGAAGCCACCCCAATTTGATGGCACAAATTATCCGTATTGGAAATCAAAGATGACCACACATATCAAGTCAATCAATAGAAAAGTATGGAAGGTGGTAAAAACCAAAATTGAGATTGGTGATCCGGAGAATCCCACCGTGGCCGAAGAAGTGCTTCTCCAAAACAATGACATTGCTCTAAGTGCCATTCATGATGCAATTGATGAGAGAACATTTGAGCAAATCAAGAATATTGAGATGGCTCACGAGGCTTGGAAGAAGTTGGAAGAATCATTTGAGGGCACTCAAGCCATGAAGGGTGCAAAGGCATACATTCTCAAAGAGAAGTTTGCAAGCTTCAAGATGAAGGAGGATGAGAGTGTGCCGGAGATGTTTCATAGGCTTCAAGTGCTTGTTAATGATCTCAAAGCACTTGGAGAAGAGGTGAAGGACAAGGATTTCTCCCACAAGTTGTTGAGATGCTTGCCTTCAAGATTTAGCACATTGGTCACTATTCTAGTGAGGAGTGGTTTGGACACCATGACACCAAACCAAGTGTTGGGAGATATAATGACCGATGATACATAAAGAGATGATGATGAGAAGGAAGAAAAGAAGAAGAAGAAAGATGAGAAGAAGGATGAGAAGAAGAAGAGCGTGGAATTCAAGGCCACATCATCCAAGGGCAAGGCAAAGCAAGATACATCAAGTGAAGATGATGGCTCATGGGATGATGATGATGATGAGAAGATGGCTCTCTTTGTCAAGAAATTTGGCAAGTTCATGATGAAGAAAGGGTACCATGCTAGAAGAAAGAAATCTTCATCCAAGAATAAGGAAGAGTCAAGAAGGTGCTTCAAATGTGGAAGCAAAGATATCTTGTTGCTCAATGTCCATACAATAGCGACAATGATGATGACAACAAGAAGAACAAGAAGGAAAAGAAAGAGAAGAAGGACAAGATGACCTTCAAGAAGAAGAAGGGTGGTTCATATGTGGTCACTTAGGATAGTGATGTTTCCTCAAGTGATGATGATGATAGTGATGATGACAAGACAACCAAGAAGAAGGCACTTGCAAGCATTGCTATCAATGAGAAGCCTTCTCTCTTCGACACTCCATCAAGCTTCATGGCTAAGGCCACTAAGGTATAAACTTGTGATGATGGAAGTGATGAGGAACATGATAATAAAAATGAAAATGAAAGTGATAGTGATGATGATGAACCTACTAAGGATGAACTATTTGACATGCTAGAAGATGCTAAAGAACACTTTGACATCAAGAGAAGGGAATACAAAAGCTTGCATAAGGAACTAAAAGCCCTTAAGCAAACCTTTGATGAGCTAAATGCATCTCATGAGAGGCTAGAGGAAGCCCATGAGAAGCTTGAAAATGCTCATTCCTCTTTGCTTGATGAGCAAAATAAAAAGAAGCATGTTGAAACTTGCAATGTAGGCTTGACTTGTGATATAATTGATGAATCATTATCTATGTCTATCATTGTTGCTCCCACTAACCCTTCTTGTAGTACTTCTACTTCCACCTCATCTAGTAGTGATGGTTTTACTTGTGATGCCTCACTAATGGTTGAGAATGAGAACCTCAAGAAGGAGGTCAATAAGCTCACTCACACCTTGGCTAAGGCCTATGGCGGTGAGGACCGCTTGCTTATATGCTTGGGTAGCCAAAGAGCTTCTCTCTATAAAGAGGGATTGGGCTATACCAACAAGAAAGGCAAGGTGGCATTTGCTTCTCACAAGACTAGTTTTGTGAAGAACAATGGTCGGTTTTGCACTAGTTGCAAGCAAGTTGGTCATAAAGAGCATGAATGCAAGAACAAAAGCAAAAATGCTAATGTATCCTCCATTAAACTTGATTCTTTCTATGTGCTTACTAAGGGTACAAATGGTGTGAAGGCTAAGTTCATTGGTAAACCATGGATGGGCTCAAAGAAGAAAGCCATTTGGGTACCAAAGAGCTTAGTGACTAACCTTCAAGGACCCAAGCAAGTTTGGGTACCTAAAAAGAATTGATCTTCTTTTGTAGGTCAATTACAAAGCCGTAGGGAGGCATTAGGTTCTTGATAGTGGGTGCACTCAACACATGACCGGTGATGCAAGAATGTTCAACTCAATCAACACCAATGGCAATGATGGTTATGATAGTATCATATTTGGTGACAATGGCAAAGGCAAGGTCAAAGGGCTTGGTAAGATTACAATATCCAATGACATGAGTATTTCCAATGTGTTGCTAGTAGAGAGCTTGAACTTCAATTTGTTATCCATGGCTCAATTGTGTGATCTTGGATTCAAATGCATATTTGGGGTAGATGACATAGAGATCATAAGTGTAGATGGCTCTAACTTAATCTTCAAAGGATTTAGATATGAGAATCTATACTTGGTTGATTTCAATGCTAGTGAAGCTAAATTATCCACATGTTTGTTCACTAAGTCTAGCATGGGTTGGTTATGGCATAGAAGGCTTGGTCATGTTGGAATGAAACAATTGAATAGATTGGTTAAGCATGACTTGGTTAGAGGCTAGAAAGATGTTGTGTTTGAGAAGGATAAGCTTTGTAGCTCGTCAAGCCGGAAAACAAGTTGGAAACACCCATCCTAAGAAAAGCATGATGAACACTAGTAAAGTATTTGAGTTATTGCATATGGATTTGTTTGGGCCAACACAATACACTAGCATCGGTGGTAACAAATATGGCTTTGTGATAGTGGATGATTACACTAGATACACTTGGGTATTCTTTCTAGTGGACAAAAGTGATGTGTTTGCAACATTCAAATCATTTGTCAAGGGCATTCACAATGAGTTTGAAACAACCATCAAGAGAGTTAGAAGTGACAATGGTAGTGAGTTCAAGAACACTAGAATTGATAAGTTGTGTGATGAATTTAGAATTAGACATCAATTCTCGGCCAAGTACACACCACAATCAAATGGCCTTGTTGAGAGGAAGAATAGAACACTCATTGATATGGCAAGGTCTATGCTTAGTGAGTACAATGTGAGTCAATCCTTTTGGGCCGAAGCTATCAACATGGTTTGCTATTGTAGCAACCGCCTCTATTGTCACCCATTGAAAGAGAAGACACCATATGAACTCTTGAATGGTAGAAAACCCAACATTGCATATTTTTGGGTCTTTGGTTGCAAATGCTATATTTTGAAGAAAGGCACTAGATTGGGCAAGTTTGACAAGAAATGTGATGAAGGATTCCTACTTAGCTACTCCACTACAAGCAAAGCATATAGAGTTTGGAATTTGGATAGTGGTACTCTTGAGGAAGTTCATGATGTTGAATTTGATGAAACCAAGGGTTCACAAGAAGAGAATGAGAACTTGGAAGATGTTAGAGGCATTCAACTTCAAATGCCATGAAGAACATGGATATTGGTAAATTGAGGCCTAGGCAAGTGAATGATGATGAAGATGATCAAGTGCAAGTGCTCTCTAACTCAAATGTGCAAGATGATACAAATCAAGTTAGTACAAGTGGCTCTCATGGCAATGAACAAGATCAAGTGGCTAGTACATCATCTCAACCCAATGATCAAGTAAATGCAAGCAATCAAGTTCCAATGCTCCAACCAACCAATATTGCAAGGGATCATCCATTGGACACTATAATTGGTGATATTTCTAGAGGTGTACAAACAAGATCAAGATTGGCTTCATTTTGTGAGCATTTCTCATTTGTGTCATCCATTGAACCAAAGAAGATAGATGAAGCATTGAAGGATGTTGATTGGGTGAATGCTATGCATGAAGAATTGAATAACTTCAAAAGAAATCAAGTATGAGAATTAGTAGAGAGACCAAAGGGACACAATGTGATTGGAACCAAATGGGTCTTTAGAAACAAGCAAGATCAAGATGGGATTGTAGTAAGGAATAAAGCAAGATTGGTAGCACAAGACTATACACAAGTTGAAGGTCTTGACTTTGGAGAAACATATGCCCCGGTTGCTAGATTAGAAGCAATTATAATCTTGCTAGCCTATGCTTGTGCCCACAATATCAAGCTCTATCAAATGGATGTTAAGAGTGCATTTCTCAATGGTTACATCAATAAAGAAGTATATGTTGAGCAACCTCCCGGTTTTGAAGATGACAAGAAGCCCGGCCATGTGTACAAGTTGAAGAAGGAATTATATGGCTTGAAGCAAGCACCTAGAGCATGGTACAAGAGATTGAGGGACTTCCTACTCTCTGAAGGGTTCATGATGGGCAAGGTTGACACCACTCTTTTCATCAAGAAGATTGGAAAAGATTTATTTGTGTTGCAAATCTATGTTGATGACATCATATTTGGATCAACCAATCAAGACTTTTGTGATAAGTTTAGAAAGATGATGGCTAATGAGTTTAAGATGTCCATGATTGGAGTTAAGTTACTTCCTTGGTCTTCAAATCAAGCAATTGAAGAATGGTACTTTTGTAAGTCAAGGCAAGTATATTAAGGACATGATCAAGAAGTTTGGCATGAGTGATAGCAAAGTTATTAGCACACCAATGGGAACAAATGGCAACTTGGATAGTGATGCAAGTGGAAATATGGTGGATCAAAAATTGTATCAGTCTATGATTAGAAGCCTACTCTATGTGACCGCATCAAGGCAGGATGTCATGTTTAGTGTATGCATGTGTGCAAGATTTCAAGCCTCACCAAGAGAAAGTCATTTGAAGGCTACAAAGAGAATATTGAGGTACTTGAAGCATACACAAAATGTTGGTTTGTGGTATCCCAAAGGAGCAAAGTTTGAACTAGTTGGTTACTCTGACTCGGATTATGTGGGATGCAAGGTTGAAAGGAAGAGCACCTTGGGCACATGTCAATTGTTGGGAAGATCACTTGTTTTATGGTCATCAAAGAAGCAAAATAGTGTTGCATTATCAACCGCCAAAGCCGAATACATTTCCACCGATAGTTGTTGTGCACAAATAGTTTGGATGAAGGCCACCTTGAATGACTTTGGAATCAAGTTCAAGAAAGTGCCATTGCTATGTGACAATGAGAGTGCAATCAAGTTGACCAACAATCCAGTTCAACATGGAAGAACAAAGCACATTGATGTCCGCTACCATTTCATAAGAGATCACCAACAAAAAGGGGACATTTGCATTGAGAGTGTAGGCACCGAAGATCAACTTGCCGATATATTCACCAAGCCATTGGATGAGAAAAGGTTTTGCAAGCTAAGGAATGAGTTGAACATATTGGATTTCTCAAATATGTGTTGATGCACCCCCACTTATATGACATGCCTCTCCTTCGAGCAATCCAAGGTAAAAGTTGATTGGCATGACATACATCCTTGCTAAGGACATGTTTAGTGCATCTAGACATCTTTCACATTGAATAGGCTCATTCATGAAAATCAAATGATTTTGACGATTGTATGGTACCACTATTGCTTCTATGCTTATTTTGATCTAGTGGTAGCATATGACATGTTTGTGGGCTTGTAAACCTAGTGTTTGATCTAGAAAATGAGCTCTAAGTGTTTAACTTGACATGGTACAAGATAACCCTTATTTGGAGGTGTGAAAAAGCTTGTCCTTGGATCAAACTGAGTTAAAAAATCGTTGGCAAATAATCTAGATTGGACCAAATTTGGGAAAATGATCCTCACCCCATTGATTGACATTGATAATCCTAACCTATCTACAATTTAAGTCTTTGTGGTCATTGATGACAAAGGGAGAGAGAAACAAAGATATGAGTGATAGGGGGAGAATTTGCCATAGGGGAAGAGATATGATAAAGGAAAAGGATCAATTAAAATTTTGAGCACACAAGTAGGGGGAGCAAGCTCATGAACTTGTATGGTTCAATTGAATGTGCATTTCATATGTTTGCTTGCATGGCATAAGTTTTAAATTTCAATATCCATGCTTGTGTGGTGTATGCTAGTTGTAGGTTTGAATGATGAAATGAAAATCTAGCATGCATCGGTTATCTAGTGATTTCATTTCCAAGTGTTTCTAAGTGGTATCGAGCTAACCATGGTGCTAAGGATGGTATAATGGTGCACTCCGATTGGTATCACACTTCAAAGGTCCATCTTTTATACCTTAGCATCATTTGGTAGACATTGTTTCCTATATTTCCTATCTAAGCATATGTGCAAGCTATAATCCAAACTCTTAGCACATATGTAGGGGGAGAAATTGCTACCATTTGGGGTTCATGAAACTTGTCCATATCCCTTTACACATAGTAAATATGCTTGGATAAGCAACATGGATTCAATTGAATTTCATTTCATATATTTGTGAAAGGGTTGTCATCAATTACCAAAAAGGGGGAGATTGAAAGCTCTAGTTTGGTTTTGGTAAATTGATGAAACCCTAAGTGCTAACCTAGCTTATCAAGTGATCATGAGGTAGGTAGCACATTCCAAGTGGTGAAGCAAATGAAGATCATGACATGATGATGGTGATGCCATGGTGATGATCAAGTGCTTGGACTTGAAAAGAAGAAAGAGAAAAATAAAAGGCTCAAGGCAAAGGTATAAATGGTAGGAGCCATTTTGTTTTGGTGATCAAGACACTTAGTGAGTGTGATCACATTTAGGATTGATAGCTGTACTATTAAGAGGGGTGAAACTCATATCGAAATATGGTTATCAAAGTGTCACTAGATGCTCTAACTCATTGCATATGCATTAAGGATCTAGTGGAGTGCTAACACCCTTGAAAACATTTGTGAAAATATGCTAACACATGTGCACAAGGTGATACACTTGGTGGTTAGCACATTTGACCAAGGGTTAGGAACTTCACCGATGGAGTGTTTGCCCATAGAGTGCGGATAGTTCGATGGTGCCACCGGTACCCTAGACAGAAAAGACAGAGGTCACTATAAGTGACCGGACGCTGGTCTCGGTAAGACCGGCGCATCCGGTTAGAAGAAGCAGCGAAGACACTGGCGTCGGTCTCTGACTAGACGCTGGGTCACTTAGTGACCGGACACTGGAGGGGTGTGTCTGGTCCTACTGATGTGGCAGCGTATAGAAGAGTCACCGTGTGACCGGATGTTGGGAGAGTCTAGTCAAGCATGACCGGACACGTCCGGTCATGAAAAGTCGTCTCTGGATGCTTACTGGAAACGACCGGACGTTGGGGCTCAGCATCTGGTCACTTTGAGCTACTGCATCCGGTCATCACATGACCGTTAAGATCGAGCGATCGACATTTGAAGAGAGGGGACACGTGGCACGCATCGCATGACCGGACGCTGAGGTCCAGCGTCCGGTCAATATGACCAGAGCGTCCGGTCACCCCGTGTTGTGCCCAGTGAAGGGGTACAACGGCTCTATTTCGTGGGGGCTTCTATTTAAGCCCCATGGCCAGCTTTATCTCACTAAATTGGCCATTTCGCATTGACATAGGAACCTTGTGAGCTTAGCCAAAGTCCTCCCACTCATCTCCATCATTGATTCATCATCTTTGCGAGATTGGGAGTGAATCCAAGTGCATTGCTTGAGTGTTTGCATCTAGAGGCACTTGGTTTTCGTGTTTCACTACGGGAGTCACTTGTTACTCTTGGTGGTTGCTGCCACCTAGATGGCTTGGAGCAGTGAGGTTCGTCGAGCGGAGGTTGGTGATTGTCTCCGGCTCCGATCGTGGTGATTGTGAGGGGTTCTTGACCTTTCCCCGGCGGAGAGCCAAAAGGTACTCTAGTAAATTGCTCATGGCTTATGTGATCCTCATCTTGTGTTGGTTGTGCGGCACCCTATTGAGGGTTTGGCGTGTGATGCCAATTAGCGCGTGAACCTCCAAGTGAGTGAATCGCCACAACGAGGAGTAGCTTGCCGGCAAGCAAGTGAACCTCGGTAAAAATCATTGTGTTCATCATTTGATTCCGAGGTGATTGGTCTTCATTGGTATTCATCCTTGTGATTGTTTGGTTCACTCCTCTACACGGTGGTATAAACATCTTGCTCATTATCTCTACATTACCGCAAACTAGTTGTCAAGCTCTTTAGTCTAGCTAGTTGTGAGAGCTTGTTGGTTTGGTTAGTGTGGCTCTTTAGTTAGCATTTGAGAGCGCACTAACTTAGTATAGTGGCATAGCTATTGTGTGGATAGAAACTATATAAACTAGAATTGTGGTAGGTGGCTTGCAATTTTAGTAGGCTAGCGCAACACTTGCTTCGCCTCATAATTGTCTAACCCGTTTGCTAAGTGTTGTTGTAGAAATTTTTATTAGGCTATTTACCCCCCTCTAGCCATTAGGACCTTTCACCGGTGTGGGGCCAGCCGGTACAAGAACAATGACCTTTACGGTGGGGACAAAGCCTCCACGGGGAAAAAGAGGGATAAGAATGGTACAAAAAAGGTGGTACAATAATCTCATCCCCCAGAGGACACTCCATTAGACAACAATGCAAAGTAGAGAAGAATTCCTGCCTTGGTAATGTGGTACCTACCAGTGACCGACCGCTTGAGACGTATCTTCCTAAACCCTAAAGAAGCCACACTCATGACATGGTGGGATGATGAGCGCAAGGTGGATGATGATGAGATTGCACACCCGTCTGATTGTAGTGAGTGGCAAAGGTTCAATGAGAAGCACAAAAAATTCAGCGATGACCCAAGGAATATACGGTTTGGCTTGAGCACCGATGGAATGAATCCCTTCAATGAGAGGATGAGCGACCACAGCACTTGGCCAGTGATCTTGACCATGTACAACATCCCAACATGGTTGTGTCAGAAGAGAAAGTATCTTCTCCTCACTATTCTTATTTCTGGCCCTAAATAACCAGGCATTGATATAGATGTGTTCCTCGAGCCTTTGATGCAAGAAATGGAGAGGCTACGGAGGCATGGGGAGCTGATGTACGATGTGTTCTGAAAGGAGAACTTCATATGTAGAGCAATAATATTTGTTACTACCAATGATTACCCCATGTTGTTTGCTTTATCTAGACAGATCAAAGGGAAGATGGGATGCTTGGTTTGCTTAGATTGTACTACATGGGTGCACCTAGATGCATCCAAGAAGATAGTTTACCTAAGGAACTGATGCTTCTTAAAGACAAGTCACAAGTACCGTAGCAAATTATTCTTTAGATTTTATGACAACACCCCGGAGATTAAACCCCCTTAGGAGAGACGTCATAAAGGAGAACACGTGTACAGAATGGTGAAAAACATATGCGTCGTCTATGGAAAGAAGAATCCGAATGGGACAAATAGAAATAGAAGCACATTTGTGGTGGAGACACAAAACCAACTAGAGATGTGTTTACCTCCTACTTTTTTTGATATAATGTCATATCTCATAATTCACATGGTTCATCAGATACAGGCGCTGGGCCCTTGCTACTTGCATGAAATGTGGTCCTATGAGCGGTTCATGTCGGTTCTAAGTCGATACATGCATAATCGAGCATACCCAAAGGGCTCCATGATAGAGGGTTACAGTACTGAAGAAGTCATCGAGTGCTGTCAAGAGTACATAAAAGTACAGAAAGGGATTGGTAAACCCGATTCTCGTCACAAGGGTAGGCTGGCTGGGAAGGGCACCGGTGGTAGAAAAGTGTTCATCGACCATGATTACAAAGTGGTGAGTCGGGCACATTACACTGTCTTGTAGAGTACACAACTGATGCAACCATACATTGATGAACACTTGGCTATCATTATGGTGGAGAGAAATGGTCGTTCAGATGATTGTGTCATGAAACAACACAAGCAACGACTAACTACATGGTTGAAGGACCAAAATATACCGCCTAGAGAAACCATAGACTCTATTACCATTAGTAGATTGGCGGAGGGGCCATCGAGATAAGTGACATCTTGGAAAGCTTATGACATCAATGGGTATACGTACTATACCCACGCAAAGGATAGAAAATATGTGAACCAAAACAACGGCGTTTGAATAGAAGCTCTCGATGGAGTGGGGCGAAAGATCCAATACTTTGGCATCATTGAAGAGATATAGGAACTTGACTATGGAAGGGATATAACAGTGGCCCTGTTTTAATGCCGCTGGATCAAACAACACCAACTGAACGAGATCGGATTGAGAGTCCTGGACCTCAAGAATCTAGGCTACCAAGATGACCCTTGGGTGCTCGCTTCACCTGTCACACAAGTTTTCTATATGCCTGACCCACAAAGTAACCTCCCCTCAAAGAAGAAGGCAAAGCATGTGGTTGCCTCCGGGAAGCAGCACATTATCGGAGTTGATGGTGTGGACGATGTTGAAGCTTACAATAACTACGATGAGATTCTGCTATTCACAGACTTTCCTAGGAAGATTAGTGTTGTAGAAAAGAACCCGTCCAAAGACATACTGCCATGGGAACAAAAAAGGTGTCAAGGAAAAAGTCGTTACAGTGGGCTAGCTAGTTGTTGAACGTGAAGTGTTTGTGTAAGTCTGTGTGTTTGTAAGACTTTATTTATGCATGTGTGTGAGACTATATGTTTATGTATGTGTGTGAGACTATAGATTTATGTATGTGTGAGAGACTACATTTATGCATATGTGTGAGACTACCCTTTGCAACATCTAGATGAACCTATTGCAACATCCACTCTATTACTACTAAAACTTTATAAAATCACTTAACACTTTTATGAAATGAAGAAATGGGCAAAATAAAAGTAGGAGATCTTGACGAGTTATACAACTTTTATACTCATCACCTTTACAGCCGAAATCATTTAGTTAAAGCTGTCATTTTCTGAAATTTAAAATTTGAACGGTTCAAATTTTGTCAAATAAAAAGATGACCAAAATAAAAGTTGTAGATAGTGATGTGTTCAAGAACTTTTATATTCATCACTTTTACAGCTGAAATCATTTAGTGGTTGAAAATCAGGTTTGAAGTTGTCATTTTCTGAAATTCAAAATTTAAATTGTTCAAAATTAGTGACAAAGATAGATGACTAGACTAAAATGATAGAGCATGATTTTAGAAAATTTTAGGAAAAAATCATCACATTTGGAGTTAGTATGAGGGAGAAAAACTAGTTATAAGTTTCAGCCACAGATTAAAAAGAGAAATCACGCTTGTTCATCATTGATCGTCATGAACAGTTATGATTTTTCTTTTTAATCTCTGGGAAAAATTTGTAACTAGTCTTTCTCCCTCATACTAACTTCAAATGTGATGATTTTTTTTCCTAAAATTTTCTAAAATCATGCCCTATCAAGTTACTGTGTTGATTTGGTCATTCTTTTCGTTCGATAAAGTTTGAATAATTCAAATTTTCAAATTTAAAAAATGACAAGTTCTAACAAGATTTTGAAACACCAAATGATTTCAGCTAAAAAAGTGATGAATACCAAAGTTGTATAACTCATCAAGATCTAAAACTTTTATTTTGATTATTTCTTCATCTGACAAAATGATAGTAAACATTGTTCACAAATCAACATGTCTCTCGTATAGTTTATGAAACTATGAGTGATATGTGGATTTATGAACAATATTTACTAACACTTTGTTAAATAAAGAAATGATCAAAATAAAAGTTGTAGATAGTGATGAGTTCAGCAACTTTTATGTTCATGACATTTCTAGTTGAAATGATTTAAGGTTTCAAAATCTTGTTTGAAGTTGCCATTTATTAAAATTCAAAATTTGAACTGTTCAAATTTAGTCAAATAAAAAGATGATCAAAATAAAAGTTGTAGATAGTAATGTGTTCAACAACTTTTAATTTCATGACTTTCTTATTTGAAATCATTTAAGGTTTTAAAATCTTATTTGAAGTTGCCATTTATTGATTCAAATTTTGTCAAATGAAAATATGACCAAAATATAAGTTGTACATCTTGATGAGTTCTACAACTTTAATGTTTACAAAATTTTCATTTGAGGTCATTTAGTATCCTAAAATTATATTAGTTGTTTTGAAATTCAAATTTTAAAATATTAAAATATTGTTTTTGTAAAGAAGAAAATATAGAATTATATCTATATATATAATAAAATTGTTTATATATACATATATTTATATATATAGAATAAAAAAACTAATATATAAATTAAAATAAATTACAGAATTAATAATTAAAATAAATTGAAAAATATTTGTAGGGACGGCTAACTCAGGAACCGCCCGTAGAAATCTATTTGTAGGGGCGGCTAACTCAAGAGCCGCCCCTACAAATGACCTCCGGTATATATACCAGAGCCCGCCGGAGGTCGAAAATTTTCTAAGTCAGGGCGCTCTCTTCTTCCTTGCGGACGCCATCAGGCTGCCTAACCTGCCGCCGCCGCCACCGTCTCCGTGCCGTAGCTCTGCTTCCTCTCACCTCTGTCGGCCCGTGCGCTCTGGCATTCCTCCCCCGAGCTTCCTTAGCGTCGTCCGCCGCTGGGACCCACTGCAGAACCCTAGCCGTGGGCGACGCCTCTATGCCCTTCCTCCGCTGCCTCTGTGCTCTACCTCCGCTGCGCCCTACCTCCCTCCATCCGCCTCCAACCCCTGGTCTGTCTCCTGCCCTGTGCACCGTCGTTCCCCTCGGTGGCTAGGGTTTTCGCCGCTGTTCCCCCTCCCACGGTGGCTAGGGTTTCCAGCGCTGTGGTGCGCGTGGCATGGCCGGTGATGGCGCTGTAGTGCGCTGAGCCACCTCCTCAAGTCTTCCATCGAGCCGCAGCATCCCTCCCTCGACCAGGACAGCAGGTACCTGATTGATTCCGTCCTCTCCCTGCTTGCTCTGGTGGGTTTCCTGCTGAATGCTGATCACAACTAGTATAGTACCAAAATGGTTAGCCATAGCTAGGATTTGCTGTAAGAGAAAAAGGAATTATTTTTTTCAAACTTGAGTTGCATATATTTAATAAATTTTGGTCTGACCGGTCACTTCTGGCAAATTTGTGTTCACCTACACTCCATCCAGTTGAGTACTCTAACAAAAACAACAACAATGGTATTATCAGAAAAAATGATGTCTAAATGGCTTGTGCTAAAGGTAGTAGATTGGTTTAATTCCAAACAATAAGAGTGTAAAGCTTGATGATCTGATGTTTGAAGCCTCCTTGTTTGACTCTATGAGAGATTAGTGTTTCATGGTCTGATATTAGTTATAGGAGTATTCTCTATTGGGGGTCCATAACACGTGATGTCGGAAGTGGCTATTAGAGGCTCTGATATTAGTGTTTCATGGTCTGATATTAGTTTCCTGGTAGCTTGTGGAGATCAAATAGACTATTAGAGGCTCTGCTTGGCTGCACTTCTACCACAGCTGCAGCAGCTGAGGCTGCTTGATTTCTTCAGGTTTTACTGAGTAGTGTTGCTGCTGCTTTGGCCACAACGCTTCTGATTTGCAGTCAGAATTTGTGCGGTGATTAGATGCAGTAGATAAGGATTTGTAGTAGCAAGGGCTACAATGATTTTTGCCTGTACAGTTTCCAGATTTACTCAATAAAAGTAAAGCCACAGATTAGCTGGGCTAGGCTAGGCTGTTTGGATTCACTTTTTTAGCATGTTTTTGGATTCATGTGTGGGCTGCGTCGTGGTTGATAGATGGTTGGATGTGCAAATAAAACCATTAACACATGTTAGCACCTCGCCACCAGCCAATGAACTGCTAGGAGTCAATGTTTGGATCCTCATCTGCAAATTGTAGCTGCTAACTATTATTAACATTAATGATCCAAATTCCAAATATATGTCCTAAATTTATGGCACCCATGTTGTATATATGCCTGGGGCAGTGCACAGATGATAACTAATTGTGCATAAATCACACACACACACACACACACACACATATATATATATATATATATGTCCTCATCTGCTTATATATATATATATATATATATATATATATATATATATATATATATATATATATATATAATTCTAGCTCTCTTAACTTGAAGACTGCAAATACTGTTCCCTGAAATGCTAAATGCAGGGTTCATTAATTCATGTAGAGTTTCATTGGAGTTCCTTATTTCATCATCACACTTCGTAGTTATCACTAAAATAAAAAAAGCATCATAGTCTGTTTGCAGTTCCTAGTTTGAGGCTTTTAATTTGTTATATATATGGGGATAAAGTGTGTGTGTTGTATTTTAGAACTGTGGTCTAGCTTCTTTCGTAATTTTTTTAAAAAACACCATGTGTTAGGAGATGCTGAAACTTTGTAACAATAATAATGGACAGCCATACATCATATCTTGTGGATGTAGGGCGTGATTGGTTGCCCAAACCGGACCGTCATATGGCCCATCCCGCATCCTTTGGTGCATTCGTCTGTGTTTGGTTGCCCTACTCGCATCATTTGGCCGATGATGCAAATTATAGCAATCTAAGGTGGCTGTGGGTATTCTTTCTGTTGGTGCTTTTTTGTCTTCTTGTGTTTTCTCATGTTTGTCATCAAACCGTGGGATACGTTCATTCCAAAGCAACTATTGTAGGCATGCCTACCTGATAGCTGGGATGGACGTGTCCCACGCTTCCATGGGAGCCATGAACTTGCCTCAGCAATTTGTGTTTTTATTTGTCACCTGGGATGATTGTAGTTAGCTTACAAGATGATCATAAGTTAGTTTGCAGTTAGCTGAGGCCTGCATTTTTTTGTGCCTATGATGTCAACCATTTTTTGACTGAGGCTGATACAATTGTGAGATCCTTTTCATGCCTATGAAGATAACAGTGCCAGTTGAGTAATGGATTATGCACATTGATGACCTTGGACTTGTGAGGTACTGGAGCATTGTTTCTTTTATCTTCTGCTTATGCTTCTCATGGCTGTCATCAAACCATGTGAGACATCCATGCCCAAACAACAGCTGGGCGGTTGTGATAATCTAATGGCTGGGCTGAATGTCTCTCATGGTTTCATGCCTGTCATGGTCTTGGTTTTCTACTATCTGTTTGAGGTTTGTTGCTGTCTATGTTTCTTAAGCTTTAAGTTCAAGGTCAAATGAAAAGGCAATTAAATCTGAGACAAATCGATTATACCAGCTAGCTGATTCATTCGTCTCTCACTCTTGGGGGTCGGGTGATGAGTGAGTGTCTGCTGATGCAGCATCATCAAGATTGTGTTTGCATCGACTGTGTTTGCTTGCTTGCCTGCTTGTTGCTTCACCTGCAAGCACCGACTGTGTTTGCTTGCTTGCTTGCCTGCTTGTTGCTTCATTCATACACACTGCAATCCATAGCAGCTAGCTTCTGCGGCTTCTGAACATGAGTACTAGTAGTGTTAAATTTTAACTTTGATGATCTTTGTGAGACGTCATTTGCTCTAAAGCAACCCCGGGCTGCAGTTTCTTGGTATATGACTGATTCTTTAGTTTAGTAGGCAGTAGCTTCATGTGTCTATTTTTCTATACTTGGCAGTATACATGATATTATTTGCTTACAGTATAAACTTTTCTATACTTGGCAGTATACATGATACTTTTCTATACTTGGCAGTATACATGGCATATATTCACATAACTTTGGTTACCCATATTATTATTTTTTTGGATATATAGAATCAATAATTTTTCTATACTTGACAGTATACATGATATTTTTCTATATTTGGCGGTATACATGGCATATATTCACATAACTTTGGTTACCCATATTATTTCTATACTTGGCAGTATACCATTGTTTAGTAGATTGTTTAATATACATATATTGTTTAGTAGATTGTTTAATATACATATATATTTCCGCGGTCTGTGCTAATCTTGTGTTTAGTAGATGTTAGCTGTCTTTTGTTAAACACTGACCCCTCTTATACCATGTCATTTGCAGCTGAAATAGATGTTAGCTGTCTTTTGCTAAACACTAACCCCTCTTATACCATGTCATTTCATTGCTTGCCTGCTTGTTGCTTCACCTGCAAGCACCGATTGTGTTTGCTTGCTTGCTTGCTTGCCTGCTTGTTGCTTCATTCATACACACTGCAATCCATAGCAGCTAGCTTATAGTGTTATGCCTTTGTTTCGGCAGTTGTATGAAGTGTTCAATTCCTCACCTTCAGTTTGTTAGCTTCTGCCTTCTGATACTGCAGTAGAAAATGTTTACTTGGCACATGCACTGATTCACAGAAGATATGCTTTTCTTTATGATTGTGCCTTATTGATTGTGCCTTCCCTTTTCACCTGGTACTTTGTTTGATTGTGCAATTGTATCGACTGCATAGCTTGCCCAATCCTCCATGTGAATTGGAAATTTTAGGCAACAAAAAAGGGTGTTTATATTAAAATGTGATGTATTCTCTTACATCACAACTAGAAATTGACGAGATAGCATTACTGGACATGCCTTTTTAAGTAGTTATGGCAAGTTGCAGTCCAAACAAATCATGTGCTCCACTTTCTAAGTCATTTATAGCTGCTGTATAGATCTTGCTAGAAATGAATTGCAGTCCAAACAAATCGGGCATTATTTGTAGGGCGGCCCCTACAAATATATGTTTTATAGAGACGGTTTGGTAGAGACTGCTGGTCAAACCGCTCCTATAAATGGTCTTGAGCCGTCTCTACAAACCCTGTGTGACGTAGTGAGCCAAAATGGTTAGCTAATTTGTATAGGTTTGATCGAATGGTTTCTAGGCTCCTTCCCGGCTAACCCAACGAGCTCTAAAGCGGCGACAGATCCATGGAAAACTACGTGGCCTCCGTCGGCGGTTGACGACAGGTGGTCCATGGAAAGAAAAAAAAACGGTGCAGGGTACGTAGTTTTCCATGGTCATAAATTATTTAGGTCATGGAAAACCACTGTTTATTGATGACGAGGGTGGACTTTGCTGCTCCATGATCATGCATTATTTAGGTCGGCTGGCGACCCAGAATAAAATTTTTGTTGATAATAAACAGGTATAATAAAGATGTACTAATTCGCGGATCTCGAGCAGTGCTAGCTGTCTCCTGCTACCGAACCATGAGCAACGGCGGTCAGGCATGAGAACAAGTGCCTACTCCTATCAGCATTGCGCGGCAGGTGCTGCATTGGTAGCTCAACGACGGATAACTGATTGAGGAGAGGGAAGCAACTGGTGCAAAGCTGGCGGCTAATGAATGTGCGAAGGTCGTTAAAATATGGTTTTGAACCAGATAGAAACTCTAGTGTTAGGATTGCAAATCATAGAAGCCATTAACTAAGACTGTAAATCTGTACCATATAATGACAGTTTTAACAACTATGAATCTGTTTGGCACAGCTTCGCCAACAGCTCCATAAGCTATATATATAGTGAGTTATTTTTTGTCGAACACTTTTTTTTTTAAAATAGCTTCATGGTAAAGCTGTTTTTTTCCTTTCACACAGCGATGAGTTGAGATGAAGCTGAAAAAAAAATAGCTTATCACAGCTTTATCTCGCACTCGTGGGCCTCAGTATTCGTAAGGACTACCTGTGCCCCTCTTGGGGAAGAGCGCGTGGGCGTGAGGACCCGCCGGGGGGAGAGCACGCGCAGCCGCCGGGAGGGCTCACGCCACCGCCGGGAGAGCACGTGCAGCCACCGGGAAAGCACGCGTAGCAACAGTGCCATGGCTCGCGCCTGTCGTGGTGCGGACACAAGGAGAGCACACGCGGCTGCTGGGAAAGCACAAACGGCCACCGGAAAAGCACGCGCTAGGATGCGCAGGTGCAGTTGCCGGGACCACGCAGGACTGTCGGGCACGAGCGGTGCAGCCATCGGGATGCGCAGAAGCGATCAGCGTGGGGGACTTCGCCGTCGAGGGCGCGGGGCCGGGACTCCGCCGCCAGGACTGGGGAACGGGGCTGGGGCCGTGGCCGCCGGGACGGGGGCGCAGTCTAGCTTCTGGGCGCTGCGGCCACCCGGGACTCGGGCATCAGCCATCGGGCTTTTTTGCGTGGCCTCGGGAAGAAGATGGCAAAGAGGGAAAGAAAAGGGAAAGTGCAGGGCTATTTTGATAATTTATTCTTTTTTCATCTTAACAAGCTGTTTTGTCAAATGGGATCAACAAAACAGGCCAGCTTCTCCGGTAAAGCTGCTCGTTGAGCTGAAAACTAAAAAAAATAGTTTTATTGGTGAAGATGACTGCCAAACAGGACCTATATATGTTCTAGAATAGTTCTTTTTTTCACCAGACCGAAGAGTATGTTCAATGTAATATCTTTATACAGAATGTCCGAACTCGATCCGAAGCAGACACAAGTAAATGCTGACTGTGGCAGATTGATTCACGGGGGTAACTGCTGGTATAGCAGTTTACGCAGCCGAAGATACACAAACGTTCCGGAAAATCACACTAGTCGCCGGTACGCGCATGCTCAATGCGAGGTGGACACACATCCAGCCAGGGCCAGGCCAATTCGACATCACACTCTCGTCGTCGTCGACGGGGGTGGCCTAGGCATCGCCGTGGCCTTCATCCTGTTCGACACCGGCGCTGGCGGCAGCTTCGGCTTCGACCCCAAGGACCGCCTGTTCCAGATCTTCGTGCCGCGGTAGCCGTAGGCCCTGTCGTCGTCGTTGCCCGCCGTCACAACGCCGCCGCCGGCGGCCCAAACACTCCTCCCATCCTCATCTTGAGAGGAGCGGACAGGGGCGGCGAAAGAACCCACGAAGACGACGACCATGAATAGCCAAGCTAAGATTCTGCGACTCATGGCGGTTGCTAGGGCTAGCTCAGGAATGCTTTTGGGAGTTTAGAATGAAGTGTGTCCAAACTCATCAACTCATGTTGTATATATAGTACTGCACATGCGATTTTGCGTTGGATGCGAGGGTGTCCAAGGCTTATCGAACTGCTGGTCGCCAATCTGCTAAGCAGGCTATTAGTCAGCTGTATTATATATTATTATACTGCGGCATGCACCTACTGGCTGCTGAGCTGCTGATGCAACGAATGAGTGGTACTGGTACAATGCTTGTAGCTTGTGTAGTTGCAGAGTTTTTATTGACTCCAAATTATGATGTTAGATTCATTGGTTAAGGTTTTTTTTTTTTTGAGGAAGTTGACCTCACAACTCACATCAAACGGGCCGACAGACTTTGGTGGCGCACTATTTGAAACGTGAATTGCCCTGTGGGTTACAAGTCTTTCTGTGTGTGTTTTTCAGTATACAAACAAGGAAATTAGTCATTGACGTGTCGGTTTCAAAAATCTCAATACAAAACATACAAAAACCCACAGGAAAGTTACACAATTTCTCTATGCGTCATGATACACACAGAGTAATTGTAATTACCCTGTCGGTGTTGTAGAAATGCACATGAAAAAAAAAATCTTGTCGGTTCATGTGCTACGCACAGAAAAAAACTATGCACACGCACAAGGAAATCTAATCGCGGGCAAGGATGGGTTGGCGCCGCTGGTTTTGGCGTTGTTGGCGCCTTCTGCTAGTGTGTCATTTATGTGAACATGTTGCTTTTGGCAAAGTATATGACTATTTTGTTGATGTAAAATATTTGGATATCTTATTTGCGTGTATGCTATTGGTATATGAAATGCTATACATGGTTTTGGGTGACCTGAAACTATCATTTGTATGCTAATATTATGATGTGTTTATAAATTAAGCTGCTAATTGAATGAACCAAATTGAACATGAAATTTATTACATCATATGATTACATGTGTAGTAGTATTGTTTTATATATCATAGAGTGCTTAAAATTGAACTATTAATAGTGATATGACATCATGTTTCAGTTAAAATGTGTATAAGCTTATTTAAAACAATAGCATATAAAATTTACTATCATGGGGTATTAACATAAATTGAAGTGAATTGTCAGTGTCATTGATACGTGGCTTGTTAAGTAAATATTTTTTTCATTCTTTATAAACTATTAAAATAAATATTTATCCTAATATATAGTACATGATGAAACATAGCATTATGCTTATGTTTAACGACATAGTTGTAGAAGTGTGTAGCTTAGAAATATATATACCGTACTTTAATTTACAGATATTGAATTGTTTTCCGTAATAACATTTATTAGTATTTACATGTAGATTTGAGAGATATTGTTGTTTATTTTCTATAACAGTTGAGATAGATAGAAATATAAAAGTGATACTTTATATTATCTTTCGTAGTGACGACATATATGCATAGGTTGAATGCAAATTTATAGGTTACTTTGCATTATCTTCCATAATAGGTAATTTATAAATCATTAGGAGATATTTTAAAGTTTCTTTTATAACAGCGGATGTACCTATGAGATTTCATTGTAAAACAATTACTATTGTCACGATCAATGAAGCAAGCTTTACATAGAGATGTGTATACGGAATGTCCGAACTATAGTTTCTCCGTTAAGAAAAGAATGCAATTTTAACATAATATTAAGATAAAATATCTTAAATTTGGACTAATATAAAAGTATCAATATTTATACTATCAAATAAGTAATATTAAATTTGTTTTGAGATATATTTTCATAGTGTACTTATTTAGTGTCATAAACGCTAATATTTTTATCTATATAGTATTTCATTAAATTTTAGATACTTAAAAAAATAAATCTAGAATTGTATTCTTTTTAGAAGGGAGGTAATACAAAGGCAAGTGCCGACTGTGGCAGATTAATTCAAGGGCAAATTCTAGTAGTAGCACTTTACTTAGCGCGCACTATCGGAAACAGTAAATATGCCGAGTGTTTATTTATTTGCCGAGTGCAATTAATCGGGCACTCGGCAAAGAGCTAATTTGCCGAGTGTAGTTAATAAGACGCTCGGCATACATATTACACTCGGTAAAAAACTAGATTCGCCGAGTGTAGAATATAAGACACTCGGCAATAAATTAACACTCGGCAAAATCATATCACGTGACCGGCATGTGCGACGGCCGTCTGACGACGTGCCGGACATTAGCAAAAGTGCAACTTTGCTGAGTGTTTTGCCGCAGCACTCGGCAAAATGATCAATTTGCCGAGTGTTTTTAGCCAGCACTCGGCAAAATGATAAGTTTGCCGAGTGTTTTGCCCCAACACTTGGTAAATCCTAAACTTATTTTCCTCTTCTGCCCTCCAAACTTTTTCTACCATCCTCATATAACATGTGTTACTACATGTTAAAATTTGGTATATTTCTGAATCCGTTTGATATATTTAATTAATTTATTGCGTTTAGCGGAATTTTTTTGGTATAAGTCAAATTTGAACTGCAAGTGATTCAAATAATGGAATAAAATGAGTGGAAAAATGATATTCATGTTATTGAGTCCATTTTGAGGCCTTGCCCGGGAAATGAAAAGAATTTTTGAACATCTTGTTCACGAAACCCGACCACGAACGTGTGGCCGAATGGTTTTTTAATTCTAAAAAAGCAAACGAAGTCTGAAAATCATGAGATTTATCAAAATCTCATGATATCATACGTGGAGGCTATGATAAAAAATTGAGAAGGTTTCGGACAATCTGTCACGTACGATATTTACAATCCGAAGTATCTCAGAAGAAGAATCGTAGCGTAGAGAATGATCCGGTAAGATTTGGATTCAAAGTGAGGGTCGAATTGGGGTTTGACTTTAGAACTTTTTGTATAGGCAATAGAGAACATAGATTGATCCATGTGTAATTTTGGTAAATTTTTGGATCCGTTAGATAATTTTAATTTGTTAAGTGCAATTATAGAATTTTAATTGATATACATTGAATTTGATCTACAACTGCATGAAATAATAAGTTTTTTTTCACTCCTGACCTTGAAACTTTTTCTACTCTCTACATACAACATGTGGTACTCCATGTTAAGACTTGATATATTTCTAGATCCATTTGGTAGGTACATACAACATGTTAAGATGTGGTATTGCATGAAATAATAAGTTTGCCGAGTGCCCGATATATGGGCCTAGCTAGGTGCTTCTTATTTTTTTAAGGTTATTTGTTAACTAGGCCTGATTAGCATTGGAAGTTTGTGAGTGCAGTTTCCAATACGTCCTCGTAGATATCAAACTTGCACAATCACATGTCCAGGTGTGCGACTCGAAGAGAACTTTCTCATATCAATGACCTACTCATGGTGCTAAGTAAGTAAGTGAAGCTAGTAACATATAATTTTCTAATCACATAGCACATTCTAATTTCACCGCCTTTCACACTTTATAGTGTCACGCTGAGTCAAGAAAAATATAGACGGGCACAGGAAGAACCATTTCGAGGCTCATTATATGGAAACACATACCCCTAGAACAGTTAATAGCCAACAATAAATGCGGGTTCTACGTGATGTAGGCAATGCATTAGTACCTCAACGAGAGCACAATGGAAGGAAATAAAATGGTGTGTATGTTTCTCATTTTATGTATATCGGTTAATTCAATAAAACACACTACTGTTTTGTCTAACACTTGTGCATGTTGATGTCATCTTGCTTCAACGATGGCGTGAGAAACTTAAAACCCCAAAAGCTATTAGACTTCGAGATCAAAGAACTACAAGACAAGCTAGCATCCTTCGCCATGGACGGTGTCTTGAGAAAAAGAGTATCTTTCAGCATTGATCAAGCCAAGGATAAGAGTAGTATAGATCCAGAGATGATGAAACTTCTATCGTAGTATATACATTTTTACTGTAACGACATATACATTATTGTAACATTTGTAATATAAATCTTGATGGATTTGTGATGTATGTGATGCTTTAAATATCTAGCCGGTAACCATAGGAAATAAAAAATATATTACACAAAAATAATAAAATAAAATAATGAATAGGCATATGGAAAAATCAAATCAGTTTGCCGAGTGCCCGATATATGGCACTCGGCAAATCTCTATTTTGCCGAGTGTCATACCTGGGACACTCGGCAAACCCCTTCACGGCCCCACCGAGCAGTTTAGTTATTGAAAATGAAAAAAAACAAAACGAGGGTTTGCCGAGTACTAGATCGAGGGCACTCGACAAACCTCCCTTGTAACCACCCCAATCCCCACCCGGCCGCACACACACGCACAGTCAAAAACACAGCCGCGCGCCCGCGCCCGCCCACACCGCTGGCCGGCCCCGCCGCCCGCCCACACCAGCCCCTGGCGCCACTGGTCTCGCGCGCCGCCACCTGCCCACACCCGCTGACGCCGCTGGTCCCACGCTCGCCCACAGCAGCCCCCGGCGCCGCCCGCCCATAACCATGCCCTCCAGCCCTGCGCGCGCCCGGCGGCCAGCACCCCTATTGGCCGGCGCCCGGTTCCCTCTCCCGGCCTCGCGCGTCCACGTCGGCTTGCCGCGCGCCGTCCCCACGATCCTGCTGGCCTCCCGCACCGTCGCGGAAGCTCGACGCCACCCGCGCCCCGGAAGCCCAACGCCACGACCGCTGCCGTCCGCTCCAGCCCTGCGCGCGCCCGGCGGCCAGCACCCCCTGTTGGCCGACGCCCGGTGCCCTCTCCTGGCCTCGTGCGTCCACGCCGGCCTCCCACGCGCCATCCCCACGGCCCTGCTGGCCTCCCACGCCATCGCGGAAGCTCGACGCCGCCACCGCCCAGGTTCGCCACCTCCACTGGTCGGTGCCACTGGTGCCAAACTTGCTTTCTGACAGGAGAGCCTTTGCAAAACTGAATGGGATTTGTTTTAGTTCATTGAACCACCATTTTCTTAATTTTCATGTCCTTTATTCTGTAATGATGGAAAGCTGAATCTGTAGTCAGAGAACCACCATTTTCTTAATTTTCAGCACCTTGATGATGATTTGTTGAGGACAGTATTGCTTCCTAGGATCTAGGATGGGGATGTTCTTTGGTGGTTGTTAGTCTACATACTTTTTTCTTATTCAGCATAAGCATTGGTGATGCAAATCTGCAGGAGTTTTGTAACTAACCCACCACCTAACCAAGTGGCCAAGTGCTGCAGCGTGGGGCGTCGCACAGAACAGATTTGTCCATTTTGTGTTTGCTTGTACTAGCTTCTGCAGGCCACGGAGTTACAAATTTGTAGGAAAATGTCGCTGTTTGATAAAGTTGAGTCGCAGTGGTATAGAAGAGTGTCAAGAATACTTTCTTTTCTAGTAAGGTTGGGGGGTCAATATCATTGGGAAAGTGACTGATACTGGTGGGTCGTTGCTATAGAGATTTGAAAGGACAAGTCTGAGACCACTAACCCAGTTATGAGAGTAAAAATACAACTGACATACTCCTCCCCTCCTCCCTTCGTTCCCCTTAGGGAAGGTCTTGAATTTTAGAATGAAACATGCATGCAGCATCAGCCTCCTGTAGCTCAGCAATTTCTATGCCATTGGAGTATTTCTTTTTTGCTAGTCCTGATTCTTTGTGTGGTGCCGTGCTATGTTTAAACAAATTATGAAAATTCATTGCTTTGTAGCAAGGTGCATATGCATAAAATTGTCTGCACATTTGAACTTTTTAATATCCATGTATTTCACATAGTCTCTCATGGAGGAAAAAAACCCCACAAATGTTGAACTTTGCATCTTGGGATGAAAAACTGAGCTTTTCACTTGATAATTGCACAATTGCGCGTGTCACCAATCTAAAATTGCTCTGCCATGCAACGCCCTACTTAAATGCATGTGCCTTGTTTTTTCCGTCCTAATAGCCGAAATTTACAATTGACACTATTATAGTTCGTTTGTTGCAGGAAGAGGCTATTGCAAGGATCATTCCCCACCGTCCTCGACTCGTCACTTTGTAGGACAGCAAGGTGAGGCATCCTACACCCCTCTTTCCATATCATGTTCGTATATCACGTAACCTAGCTAGGCGTCTCCCGTTCGAAAGAGATACGATTGGAAATATGCAGATCTTTGCATATCTATAACCGTATCTGTTTCGAATTATCCACTGTTTTTTGGACAGCAGGAGGATGTGTAGATGGAGTTAGTTTCCATGCTCTACTTGGATTCCGAGACAGAGTTTCAGCAGCATCTCCCTGTTATTCTCCGGATACACAATCTCCCTGCCAGGACGTGTATTTGGAGAACAGCGGGGAGGTGCTGCCGAAATTCTATCTCGGATAGGAGTAGAGCATGGAAACTAACCCCATCTACACATCCTCGGGTGGGATTAGGACCTATCTTCACCTATTAGACAGTATAGGAACCTGTAGATGTAATTGATTTTTATATTACTTGGTGATATGTTAGAGGATGGATGACCATGAGTGGATGTACACGGGCCGTTCTAGTCAGGGTTCGATGACTGATGAATGGATTGCGAAGACCGATGCTTTCTTGGAACTAGCATTTGCAAGGGTTAAAAGAGCGCGTGGCACTTGGTGTCCCTGTAGCATTTGTGCAAACACGCGTCGACAAACAAAGGTGGTCAAGGGTAAACATCTTTGCAAGAATGGATTTACGGCGGACTATACCCAGTGGATCTACCATGGTGAATCCGATCGTGTGAGAGACGAGGTCGTGAGACAACGCATCGAGGATTATGATGCTAATGCCGGGGTAGGAGACATGTTAAATGACTATCATGAAGCTCACTTCGATGAAGGACGTAGGGAGGAGGAGCCAGAGCCAACCACAAAGGTATATTACGATATGTTGTCTGCGGCACATCAACCCCTTCACGGGCATGCCAAGGTTTCTCAACTGTATGCCATTGCACGCCTAATGGCCACAAAGTTCCAATTTAGCTTGAGTCGAGAAGCCTTCGATGTTATGCTAACAGTTGTTGGTAGTCTGCTCCCGGATGGTCACATCCTGCCAAAGAGCATGTTTGAGGCACAAAAACTCCTTCGTGCACTTAAGATGCCATATGAGCAGATATGTGCTTGTCCGAAGAGATGCATCTTATTTAGGAAAGAATATGCGGAAGCAAAGTACTGTGTGAAGTGTAAATCGTCTAGGTTCCTGGAGGTAGACTCTGGTGATGGTCAGAAGAGGCAGCTCGCCATTCCCGTGAAGATCCTACGGTACGTTCCATTCATACCGAGGATCCAACGGCTTTATATGACTGAGGAATCCGCAAAACAGATGACATGGCACAAATACAAACGTCGATACAATCCTAAGAAGTTGGTGCATCCATCCGATGGTGAAGCATGGATAAGGTTTGATATGATTCATCGTGAGAAAGCTCTAGAGGCTCGTAATGTACGTATTGCGCTGGCAACAGATGGGTTCAATCCTTATGGAATGGCGGCTGCCTCATACACTTGTTGGCCCATGTTCGTTATCCCTCTCAATCTCCCCTTGACGTCCTCTTTCAACGATAGAATATATTCTTGTCGTTGATAATTCCTGAACACCCAGAGAATAATATGAGTGTGTACATGGCTGGGAACATGGTTTTAAATCTCAGGCTATGTAAAATAGCAGCAGCAGTTAGATTAAAATGTGGTTTCAAAATTTTACTTAAAATCATTGACATTTGCATCACAAATTTAGAAAACAAAGTATGCAATGTTGTTTAATCTTGTCTCACACATGCCAATCTCTTCTCCTTTGTGCAGCATCAATCGGCGGCATCAAATGAGCCTCATGACCCAGCCCCGTCGCAGTGGAACTCGTGGCCTAAGTGAAGCCCTATCGCAGTGAACTCGTGGCCTAAGTACTTGTGATTTTATTTGTATTTGCATTTGTGGATTACCTGTGACTACTTGTGGTTGTGAATGAGCTATGACTACTTGTGGTTGTGGATTACCTGTGACTACTTGTGGATTACCTGTGACTACTATTTGTGGATTCTGAAGTTTATTTGCATCTATATGTTGTCGATATATCTATATGAACTATCTGTGATGGATGTGATGTTTATTTGAATGTGGTACGTGGCTGTGACCAAACCGAATAAACTGATTATTTGTGGCAGCTTTGCCGAGTGTTACACTTGACAAAGAGGCCTTTTGCCGAGTGCCAGGTGTAAAACACTCGGCAAAGTGGACACGTGGTAAAATTATGTGCATTCTGGGACTAAAATGGCATCTTTGCCGAGTGTCTGCCTATGACACTCGGCAAAGAGGCCAAATTCTATGGATTTTGCAACGGTCTTTGCCGAGTGCCGGCAAATAGGCTAGATTTGCCGAGGGCCCAAACCTTGACACACGACAAAAAGGCAAGCTTTGCCGAGTGCCTAATATTTGACACTCGGCAAACGTGCCGTGACCGTTTCCACTCCGTCACGTACTTTTTTTCGCCGAGTGCCGTTTTCAACTCTCGGCAAACTCTTTGCCGAGTGCCCAACAAAAAACACTCGACAAAGCTGTTGTTTGCCGGTACTGTAGATACCGTGTGCTCTTTGCCGAGTGTTACACTCGGCAAATCATTTACCGAGTGTTTTTAAGGCTTTGTCGAGTGCCTGTGACACACAGCAAAACTATTGTTTCTAGTAGTGGCGGAAGATACACAAACACACTACTCGCTGGTACGCGCATGCCCAAGGAATTGGACACACATAAGGAGAAGCAGCAGGCCAAGTCGATGACATCACATTCTCGTCGGCGACGGTGGCGCAGGCATCGCCGCGGCCCTCGCCCCTAAGGAACACCTGTTCCAGATCTTCTTCTCGCCGCGGTAGCCGTAGGCTCCTAAGGAACGCCTGGCTACTAGGTGATGGTAGTGTATATATTTGTAATACCCCCTGTTGTTGATATATGGGGCTGGTGAAACGTATTAGACAATTATTGCAGCTTGTGCGCGGGTTTTTAATTGAGATTAGCTAATGGTGTTAGATTCATCAGTTGACCGGGGGGACGCTTGAGCTGGCCGTGGATGCGCGGATTAAATACAAATGAAATGGCGGAGGAAGTTTAGAAAATGGCAAAGTGTAAGCCTTTTTTTTTACGAGGGCAAAATGTAAGCCTTTCATGAGAACTGGCGAAGGACCTTGTTTGGACAATTATCAAGGGTTTTTTTTTTCTTAAAGATATGTTTTTAGATAAACTAACTCTCTTAATCTCTCATTGAAGGCAGGGTTTTCTGATTTCTTGAATATATATAGGAGAATCTGGGAAAGTTTCTGGCTGAATCCTAAAATTGTTTGTAGGGATTCCTCTGTTTTTCTTTGGTAGTGATTCTTTTTTTTAAGAAGCAGTTTGGATATTGAGCTTTTTACCTGAATGGTCCTGGAAAAAATGCATCTTCCGTGTATAGCCCTTTTTTTGAACTTACTTGTATGGTCCTAAAACAAAATTTTCTTCCTTCTATGGCCTTCTGTCAACTCTATTGGAGGGATCCGTTAGTCTCCCCACTGTTGCATATGCAAAATGTCTAGATTACCCTTTTGCTATTCCTCCCTCCCCTATCGAACCAGACAGAACCTGGGGGAAAGACCGAGCGGCGAGCTTTTGTCGCCGCGGGGGAAATAGGCGCGATGTAGGAGGGCGCCGCCCCGGCCGGCCAGGGGCCGAGGCTAGCCTCTCAGCCGCCAGATCCACGGTGGCGGGGTCCCTCCCATCCTCGGCCGGCGTCCTGCGCGTGGGGGAGGCGCCGCCGCCCGCCTGGTCGAGTGCGAGCGACCGGGGCTGGTCCGGCGTGGCCAGCCCGGCGCGGCACCGGGCAGCCCCTCCCGCACCCATCCCGGCCTTTGCAGCGGCCATCCTGGCGTTTCCTGCGGCGCGGAGGGGCAGCCCGGCTGTCGAGACAAATGCAGGTGAGCCTGGAGCAGTCGAGAGACTGCGTGCGGTGCCCTGCGTCGACGAGGATCAACTTCGCGCTGCCGGGGATCCCATGGAGGAGGCTCTTCTTCTTCTGCAGTTGCTGGGCTTTTGTTAATGCAATTTTTTTTATTTGTTAAAAGGGCTGACAAATGCTTTAGGCCTTGTTTAGTTCCTCCTCTTAAAGTTTACTCCCTATCCCATCGAATGTTTGGACATGCATGGAGTATTAAATATAGACTAAAAATAACTAATTGCACAGTTTGTGACTAATTTGCGAGATGAATCTTTTAAGCCTAATTAGTCCATAATTTGACAATGTGGTGCTACAGTAACACATGAGCTAATGACGGATTAATTAGTCTTAATAAATTCGTCTCATGGATTACTGACGATTCTATAATTTGTTTTTTTATTAATATCCGAATACCCCCATGCGACACCCCCATATGACACCTGTTGTGACCCTCTAAAATTTTACACCCTGGATTTAAACATGCCCTTAGCCTGGCGCCATCACAGTGTACCAAAAAGGTTGGTTTCAATACCGAGGATTAATGTTTTTTGTTTTCTTGGGAAAATCTGTACGGGTGTCTTGTTCATTTGACAGGATGCAGCACAGATACAAAAACATGTGTACATACACAAAATAAAAGAAAGAAATTCATTCAGCAAAAATAAGAGAGGAACGATACATAGCTGCTGCTAATCTCATTCAGTAATCAGGCATGGGGAATGGATCTATTTGATTTCCGAAACATCTCTCTTCATTTTATTTTTTTCGCATTCCGAAACATCCAGCTCACCTGCATTTGCCGGGATAAACAAAACTCTGCATTTTTTTGTTTGCCAGTGGTAAAATGGTCATTTTACCTTTGATTTAACACCGTCAAGTGCTCGAAACGGATGGAAGGCCATAGAAAGAAAAATTTTTCGTTTTGAGACCATACAAGTAAGTTAAAAAAAAAGGACCACACAAAGAAGATGTATTTTTTTCGAGGACCATAGAGGTAAAAAGCTCTTTAATAATCATAATGTCTATATCAAACACGCCTTTAAAATATCACGGGATTGTAAGAGAATATTTTGCACTTCAAATGAAGCCCAGACGATGATTACTGTCACTTTTTTAGACTAATCATTTATCGGTTTAAGAAATCCGACATGCCATATTGCCATATAAGCGACAGATTCATGGAAAGCTACCCATCATCCGTCGGCTGTTCATAACGTAAGTAAACAAGTGCACGCATTTATAAGCCTCGCAAATGATCGATAAAATTAATCACAATAGTTTAGGCTGTGTTTAGATGGAGAAAAATTTTGCAAAATGCTACTGTAGCATTTTCGTTGTTATTTGACAATTAGTGTCTAATCATAGACTAATTAGGCTTAAAAGATTCATCTCGTGAATTACGGCTAAACTGTGTAATTAGTTTTATTTTTTATCTATATTTAATGCTTCATACATGTGTTCAAAGATTTGATGTGACGAGAAATCTTAGAAAATTTTGCAAAATTTTCTAGAACTAAACTGGACCTTACTCTATGGTGGACTTCGCTGCATGATGATCATGTAATTCTAATATCTGTTCCATCATCTGGGACCTAGATATGCGTGAGTACAGCAGGCTAGGGCATGGATCGGATTGGAGCACAGGAAAGGAGTGAAAGAACAGAGCTAGGAGACGGCAGAGGGATGATTCATTACGGCAGAGTATTTAATAGAAAAAAGTCCACATTACTTCCTTAACTTTTTGCGAAAATCTATCTTTCCTCCCTGAACTCTATATCAGGTAAACCACCTCCTGAACTTTCACAACCGTTCACTTTACCTCCATGACGGGTTATAAGTGGTTTTTAAAAGCGGTTTTGTCTTTTTCTTTTTTATTTATTTCGGCTGAATATTTAAAAAATCATAGTAAATCACAGAAAAATCATAAAATAGAAAATCCAATTTTATTGGACTCCACATGAGTAGATCAACACAGTGAACATATATATGGTATGCTTTAGTACAATTTTTTGTTGTAGCTTTAGATGTATGTTTTTTCTATAATTAATTCATAGCTACAGTTCTATGGTCCAATTGTGGTGAAATTTTTATGGTGGGCTAATTATTGTATACTGAACTGTGGTAAAAATTTCATACTCATTGGATCATGTATAACTTAGTTATAGATTTATATTACTTAGTTATAGATTTATAAATACTTTTTAACAAGCATACAACTAAATAAATCTATAACTAAGTTATAAATGATCCAATGAGTATGAAAGTTTTATTACAGTTCAAGCATACAATAATTAGCCCACCATAAAAATTTCACCACAATTGGACCATAGAAACTGCAGCTATGAATTAATTACAAAAGGCATAGATCTAAAGCTACAGCAAAAAATTTATACTAAAACATACTATATTATATGTTCACTGTGTACATCTACTCACGTGGAGTCCAACAAAATTGGATTTTCTATTTTATGTTTTTTCAAATATTTAGCTGAAATAAATAAAAAAGAAAAAGACAAAACTGCCTTTGAAAACCGCTTATAACCGGTCAGGGAGGTAAAACGAAACGTTTTAAAAGTTCATAGAGGTGGTTTACCCGGTTTTAGAGTTCAGAGAGGAAAATCAGACTTTCACGGAAGTTGAGGAGGTAACGTGGACTTTTTCTTATCTAATATAGCTATTACATGGGCCAGGCCCTTTAGACGCATGCAAGCGTGTTAATCCATTCGGGACCCATCACATGTGTGTTGGGCCGAGCTATGCGAGAACTACCGCGAGGCCCAAATACCAGGAGACGGAGACAGAGCTTCCGCTACGGGAAGGCTTGTTGGAGTCGTTCAGCGTCTTCCCAGTAGCGAGTTCCACCGGCCAATGTGACTAGGATACCAGAACTTATTGGCCAACCAGACGACAACCCTTCCGAACTTGACGGCGCTGCTGTTCACAAACAAAAAAAAAAGACGGCGCTGCAAGGCAGAAGCCGGAACACGAGGCAAATGATACCTTTGGAAGAGCAACTTTGGTTGGCTTGAGTTGCGAAACATGGAACACTAGGTGAAGTCAAAAATAAAGATAGAAGAAGCATCTTGTATGCCACTAAGCCAATGCGATCAACAATTTCAAATGGACCGAAGTACTTGAAAGTTAACTTCTGATTGGAGCGGATGACAATGGAGACTGCACATATGATTGCAATTTCAGAAAGACCAAATCACCCACATGGAACTGACATTCTGAATGATGGCGATCAGCCTGTCTTCGTCTGTTGCTTAGAGCGGAGCAAATGTTGACAAAGGATATCATTCATGACTGGATTTTGGAGAACGAAAGAGATATATATATATAGAGAGAGAGAGAGGAGGGGGGGGGGGGGGGGGGGGGGGGGGGGGTTCATCACGACCTGCATGCATGCATAAATGCATTGTATACTCTTAATCTCGCATCTAATGCACCAGTGCAAAGACACGCCACGCAGTAAGCCGGTAACGTGTGACATTTTTCACCATCACAACCTATATATGGCCGGTTTCCTTCGCGGTAAAAAAAAGGACAACGATGTATGAACAGCGCTACCCGCGCCAGCTTTAGCCGTGCCTGAATTTTGGCAGGGCAAGTGTGTTGCCTCGCACTACTATAGAAACAATTTATGAAGAAGTTTGTTTTTTTCAGCAGGAGCGGCTCAATCACCTGTCATCCCTACAATGCCGGTACTCAGGTCCCACTGAATTAGCCGCCCATGGGTTAGTAGAGGCGGCTGGTATTATTAGCCGCCCCTGGAAAATCGACCTATTTTCAGGATTAGTTGGCTATTGAGATGACCCTACTAATGTTCCAGGATATATGTTCTAGGATGGTAACGATAAAGTTGGTGCCAATGACCATGGAGGATGAGGACGAGGAAGATGGTGATTATTTGGAGGAAATGCTTCGGGTCACTGGATCAGTGGTGAAACTAAAGAGCGCAAAAGGTCTAGAAAATTTAGAAAGGGTGAAAAAAACAGCGAAGGAGAGTTTGTATGGTGTCAAAAAGGGTTGTCTGACGCACTGGACGGTTCTATGTTTTGTGCTTGAGCTGCTCATCCTGAAGGCTAAGTATAGCTGGTTAGACTGTAGTTTCAATTATCTATTTCGTCTCTTGTCATGATTGCTTCCGCAGCCAAACTCTATTCCTGCCAATACTAATCCTAATATTGTTTTCTTACAGTGGCCTGAACACAACTATATTAGTAACAAACCACTCGGCGACGATGATCTCCTAGAGCTCGTCGGGGACCTTTGAAAAAGTTCTTTATCGAAGAGATTGTACTCAAGGATGTGGCACGTACCACGACGCAATGTCCACAATAGGACGTCAACCTGAGTGTTGGGCTCTTCATGAGTCAGAAGGATTAAGCATATGTTGTTGATGATGACAATTTGTATGTAATGTGACATTAGTCTCGTTTGACGTGTTCTTTGGATTTGATCAGACATATGGATGGTACATTATATTAGTGGTGAATGTGATATATTAGCGAATATGTTATATTATTGAATGTGTTATATACATTATTATGTCGACGAGTGCAATCATGTGGTGTTTGGTGGATCTGAATATATATGTATATATACGTTTTGGTGACATTTCGTATTTAAATTTTAAGTTAAAATTTGGCGAGAAAATGGATTGTAGGGCGGCTAGAAAGTCAAGCCGCGTCTACAAATATCTCTCTATAGACAGCCACCCTTGAAAAACAGATTTGTAGAGGTGGCTTTTGTGTGACAGAAACACTTTCACGTAGCTGACATTACAGACGCACCGAACGTGTCTGTTACACGTGTAATAAGTGTAGCAGTACCCAGTACCCAAATAGTAGCAGCATTTTTATTACAGAAGAAACATTTTCACATAGGCTGACAGTTACAGACGCACGAAGCCACGAACGTCCAAATTAGACGTGTGTAGGGCTGTAGGCACAGATGGACAACGCCGTGCAACCTCGAGGTGCATGGAACGCTGTAGATCGAGCAGAGCACGTCCATGGGATACACATGGGAAGAAACGCACGCGAGCAGTATGGTTGGGTTGGCCTTGGCGTCACTGGAGGGGCGGCGGCGGGGCGCGATCACCCTAGCCTTAGGCTTGTTCGGCGGCGGCGGCGCCGTCGTCATCCTCGTCCCCAACAATCGTCTGTTATTAATTGGAGGCCTCCTTTTGGGAGGAATCCCGTAGCGGCTGACCGTCGCAAAGCCGGCGGCAGCCAGTACCCCACTACTAAAAAACAATTTTTAGCAATGGGTGTTTTTTTAAGGGCGGCTCCACTACCAACCGCCCCTACAGTGGGTGAGCTCGGGTCCCATGATTCCAGCCGCCCCTGCAAATCTAACAGTAGGGGCGGTGAGTGAAACGAGCCGCCCCTACAAATGGGTAGATTTGTAGGGGCGGCTGTAAGGGCGGCTCACTCACCAGCCGCCCCTACTGTTAGATTTATAGGGGCGGCTCAATCACGAGCCGCCCCTACAAATGTCCGCTGTATAAATGGTTGCAGCCCCCTTCTTCCTCCTCGGATCACTCACTTCAACCCGTGAAAAAAGGTATGGAGGCCTTGGACACCTCCCAAAAATTGCTCTACTAAGAAAAAAAGGTTTTGGTCTCGAATCCTTTGATGGAGAGGTCGTAGAAGGTAAGAAAATACCGTTCCACACTTTTTTTGAAGTTTTAATGGTTGGTTAGTGAATAATTAGAGTTTTACTTTTCTCTCTCTTCTATGGTGCTTGAGCTACTTATGAAGCAAATTAGATCCAAGTTTTGAATGTACTAGGGTAAATTAGGTAGGGGAACATGATTATACCCTTATTTGGTCCATGTTTCTTGATTTTAGTGAATAATTAGTTAGTTTTATGGATGTTTTATGTGCATGTAGATCTAGATCTAGGGTTTGGTTTTTTTATTAATTTTGTTTTTGTAAATTTATGTTTGATAAAATTGGACTAGGGTTTGCATGAAAGATATTGGGTAAAATATAATTGTTGCTAATTGTTATCTTTGAAATTGTTTATTGTAATCAACAAATATGTATTTTAATTATTTATGGATAAATAGGCCATTAATTAATTTTCCTCTACCATGGTGTGTTTGTATGCTTCATATAATTATATTTGATTTATATTCATATATATCTGAAGTATATACAATTATTCTCAAGTAATTATTAATTTGATTCATTTATATATATATATATATATATATGAATAAGTAGTCCTTTAATGTTTGTTTTGTTGTTGTTGTAAAAGATGGAGTACAAGAACTCTTGGATGTATGGTTCGTTAAAGTTCAAGGCAGGTTTCTGTGAAGAGATGGATAAATTTATTGAAGCCGCAGAGAAGCATGCAACGACGTTGATAGAGAATAAGGATACAATTATTTGTCCCTGTAAAGATTGCAAGAACCACATGGCATGGACATATATGACTATCATCAGATCATATTTGATTATGTGAGGATTTGTTGAGGACTACACAGTGTGGATTCATCATGGTGAAATGGTTATTGTTAACGACGAGGATGAGGAGGGATATGACGACAAAACCCTAGAATCCCTATCCCAATATTCAGCAGAGCTTGATGCACGAACGGATCCTGAGTTTGGCAATGAACAAGGTGATGATGCTGATGGTTGGGATGGTAACGACGAAGGTGATGCCAATAATGATGGTGGAGCACGTGTCGGGGATGAAGATGATTTGGAGGACATGATTCGAGCCCTTGGACTAGAGATTTTACTAAAGAGCCCGAAAGGTCTAGAAATTTAGAAAGGGTGACAAAAGCATCGAGGGAGACTGTGTATGGTGTTGAAAAGGGTTGTCCAACATATTGGACATTGCTACGTTTTGTGCTTGAGCTACTCATCCTGAAGGCTAAGTACGGCTGGTTAGACTGTAGTTTCAATGATCTATTGTGTCTCCTGTCATGGGTGCTGCCACAACCAAACTCAGTTCCCGCCAACACATACTAAGCGAAGAAGGTCATAAGTCCATTGACAATGGGGGTTAAAAAAATCCATACATGCCCCAACCACTGTATCCTTTTTCGTGGCAAAACGTTCAAGCCACTGGATAAATGTCCTCGGTGTGGGGCCAGCCGGTACAAGAACAATGCCCTTTACGGTGGGGACGAAGCCTCCACGGGGAAAAAGAGGAATAAAAAGGGTACAAAAAAGATAGTACAAGAATCTCAGCCCCTAGAGGACACTCCATAAGGTAACGATGCAAAGCAGAGAAGAATTCCTGTCTTGGTAATGTGGTACCAACCAGTGACCGACCGCTTGAGACGTATCTTCCAAGCCCTAAAGAAGCCGCACTCATGACATGGTGGGATGATGAGCGCAAGGTGGATGATGGTAAGATTGCACACCCAATTGATTGTAGTCAGTGGTAAAGGATCAATGAGAAGCACAAAGAATTCAGCGATGACCCAAGGAATGTACGGTTTGGCTTGAGCACCGATGGAATGAATCCCTTCAATGAGAGGATGAGCGACCACAGCACTTGGCCAGTGATCTTGACCATGTACAATATCCCAACGTGGTTGTGTCAGAAGAGAAAGTACCTTCTCCTCACTATTCTTATTTCTGGCCCTAAATAACCAGGTATTGATATAGACGTGTTCCTCGCGCCTTTGATGCAAGAAATAGAGAGGCTATGGAGGCATAGGGAGCTGATGTACGATGCGTTCCGAAAGGAGGACTTCATATGTGGAGCAATAATATTTGTTACTACCAATGATTACCCCGCGTTGTTGGCTTTGTCTGGATAGATCAAAGGAAAGACGGGATGCTTGGTTTGCTTGGATGGTACTACATGGGTGTTCCTAGATGCATCCAAGAAGATAGTTTACCTAAGGAACCGGTGCTTCTTAAAGACAAGTCACAAGTACCGCAGTAAATTATTCTTTAGATTTTATGACAACACCCCGAAGATTGAACCCCTCCGGAGAGACGTCATAACGGAGAATATGTGTACAGAATGGTGAAAAACATACGCGTCGTCTATGGAAAGAAGAATCCGAATGGGACGAACAGAGATAGAAGCACATCTCCTGTCGAAGGTGTACCTTTCAAGAAACAATCGATCTTCTTTTAGTATCTGCCTTATTGGCCAGACTTGGAGGTCCCCCATGCCATTGATGCTATGTACGTGCAGAAGAATGTCTTTGAGAGTCTCATTGCTACCTTGATGGACACACGCAAGTCAAAGGATGGTCTAAAATCACAAAAAGACATGGTGTAGCTAAATGTGATGCCACAACTTCACCCGGTACCTGAGGCTAATGGAAAATACACTCTACCCACGGCGTGCTTCAACCTGACACTAGAAGAGAAGAGAGCTATATGCACTTTCTTAAGGGGGGTCAAAGTCCCGCCTAGGTTTTCAGCGAATGTGAAGAAGCAAGTGTCGATGAAGGACTTGTCAATAACACACTACAAGGCTCACGATTGTCATGTGATGCTGATAGTGTTTCTACCTATTGCAATCAGGGCTATAAAGCCAGAGTTCTTGAAAATGGCCATCACTCGCATGTGCTACTTCTTTTTGAAGATCTCACAGAAGACGATTGGCAAGCAAGAGCTGAGTGACCTACATGAATTTGTGGTGGACACACAAAACCAACTAGAGATGTGTTTACCTCCTGCTTTTTTATATAATACCACATCTCATTATTCACATGGTTCATCAGATACAGGCGTTGGGCCCTTGCTACTTGCATGAAATGTTGTCCTATGAGCGGTTCATGTTGGTTCTAAGTCGATACGTGCATAATCGAGCATACCCAGAGAGCTCCATGATAGAGGGTTATAGTACTGAAGAAGTCGTCAAGTGCTGTCAAGAGTACCTAAAAGTATAGAAGGGGATTGGTAAACCCGATTCTCGTTACAAGGGTAGGCTGGCTAGGAAGGGCACCAGTGGTAGAAAAGTGTTCATCGACCATGATTACAAAGAGGTGAGTCGGGGGCATTACAGTGTCCTGTAGAGTACATAACTGATGCAACCGTACATTAATGAACACTTAGCGATCATTATGGTGGAGAGAAATGGTCGTTCAGATGATTGGGTCATGAAACAGCACAAGCAACGACTAACTACATGGTTGAAGGACCAAAACATACCGCCTGAAGAAACCATAGACTCTATTACCATCAGTAGGTTGGCGGAGGGGCCATCGAGACAAGTGATATCTTGGAAAGCTTATGACAACAATAGGTATACGTACTATACCCACGCAAAGGATAGTAAATATGTGAACCAAAACAGCGGCGTTCGAATAGAAGCTCTCGATGGAGTGGGGCGAAAGATCCAATAGTTTGGCGTCATTGAAGAGATATGGGAACTTGACTATGGAAGGGATATAACGGTGGCCCTGTTTCGATGCCACTGGATCAAACAACACCAACTGAACGAGATAGGATTGAGAGTCCTGGACCTCGAGAATCTAGGCTACCAAGATGACCCTTGGGTGCTCGCTTCACGTGTCGCACAAGTTTTCTATATGCCTGACCCACAAAATAACCTCCCCCCAAAGAAGAAGACAAAGCACGTGGTTGCCTCTGAGAAACAACATATTATCGGAGTTGATGGCGTGGACGATGTTGAAGCTTACAATAACTACGATGAGATGCCGCTATTTAGAGACTTTCCTAAGAAGATCAGTGTTGTGGAAAAGAACCTACCCAAAAACATATTGCCTTGGGAACAAAAAGGTGTCAAGGGAAAAGTCGTTACAGTGGGCTAGCTAGTTGTTGAACGTGGAGTGTTTGTGTAAGTGTGCGTATTTATAAGACTTTATTTATGCATGCGTGTGAGGCTATATATTTATGTATGTGTGTGAGACTATATATTTATGTATGTGTGTGAGACTATATTTATGCATGTGTGTGAGACTACCCTTTGCAACATCCAGATGAATCTATTTCAACATCCACCCTATTACTACTAAAACTTTATGAAATCACATAACACTTTATGAAATGACCAAAATAAAAGTTTGAGATCTTGACGAGTTATACAACTTTTATATTTATCACCTTTACAGCTGAAATTATTTAGTGGTTGAAAATAAGATTTGAAGTTATCATTTTCTTAAATTCAAAATTTGAATTGTCCAAAATTAGTGACAAAGATAGATGACCAGACTAAAATGATAGAGCATGATTTTAGAAAATTTTAGAAAAAAAATCATCACATTTGGAGTTAGTATGAGGGAGAAAAACTAGTTACAAGTTTTAGCCACAGATTAAAAAGAGGAATCACACTTGTTCATCATTGATCATCATAAACAGTTGTGATTTTTCTTTTTAATCTCTGGGTAAAATTTATAACTAGTCTTTCTCTCTCGCGTACTAACTCCAAATGTGATGATTTTTTTTCTAAAATTTTCTAAAATCATGCCCTATCAAGTTACTGTGTTGATTTGGTCATTCTTTTCGTTTGACAAAGTTTGAGCAATTCAGATTTTTAAATTTAAAAAAAGACAAGTTCTAACAAGATTTTGAAACACCAAATGATTTCCGCTGAAAAAGTGATGAATACCAAAGTTGTATAACTCATCAAGATCTAAAACTTTTATTTTGATTATTTCTTCAACTGACAAAGTGATAGTAAACATTGTTCACAAATCAACATGTCTCTCGTATAGTTTATGAAAGGGGAATTTTGTCGTGGGACATCAGACAAATGTGGTATTTGCTGGTAGACACCGCCAACTCAGAAATATGCCTAGTACCATTATAAAATCGCGTTTCTTTGCCATCAGACACCGCAGCAATTAAAATATTAATTTTCACAGTTTGGAAGTGAGAAAGGGCAGTGAAAAGACCATATTGCCCCCATGGTCATCTTCCTCCTCCAGACTCCACCTGATGAGAGGTTCGTCCATGTCCTTCGATCGCCGGCGCTGCATCTGACGGCTGTGCGTGCCTTCGCCGCCCTAGCAGCGTAGTCCGAGGCGGACCTCGCGTAGCTTGATTCGACACAGCACGGCAGCGTGCCTGCCCATTTGTGCGCGGGGAGGGCGCACGGGCGCTCGCGCTTGGCTCGGCCATGGCTGGGACCTCGCGATCGGCAGAGCTGGCGGCAGTGGCGAGAACGGCGGCGGAGCTGGCTCCTCCCGCGTGGCATCGGCTGGACTCCTGCGCGAGGCCGGGGCCGGAGGACAGGCACGGCGGGCGCGGGCGGCCCTGCTGCCTCGCCGGAGCCGGGCGGGCGCGGCCTCTCCGGAGCTGGGCGGCGAGCTGGCTGGGCGCCGGAGCCTGCAGGTGCGTGGCCATGGCGGCCTCTTCCGCGGGGGAGTTGGACTGGTCGGCTGCCGCCGGTGCACTGGTGCCAGAAGGGCATACTTAGGGCGTTCCCTAGAGGAGTGGTCAGCCCAGGGGCGGAGCTCCCAGCGGTGCGGCCATCCCAGGGGCAGTGCTCCCCGGCGGCGCGGCCATCCCAGGGGCAGTGCTCCCCGGCGGCGCGGCCAGCCGAAGGGCGGCACTCCCCGGCAGTGCAACCATCCCAGGGGGCACGCCCTCCCCAGAGGCGCGGCCAGTCCAGGGGCGGAGCTCCCGGCTGTGCGGCCATCCTATGGGCACGCTCCCCGGAGGCGCGGCCAGCCCAGGGGCGGCCCTCCCCGGCGGCGCGGCCATCGTAGGGGCACGCCCTCCCCGAAGGAGCGGCCAGCCCAGGGGCGGAGCTCCCCGCCAGCACGGGCAACCCAGGGGCGAGCTCCGCTACGCCATATCGGCACCATATGAGCGAGAGGAAGAAGATGAGGGCAAACACGTCATTTCCCATAGCTTCTCTCTCCCGGAACCAGCAGAAATTATATTTTAATGGGGGCGGTGTGTTCTAGCAAATGAATCCAATTTCATAATGGTACTCGGCCAATATCGGAGTTGGCGGTGTGCAGCAGCCAATTTCCTGTTTCTTCAGTGTCCCACACCAAAATTCCCCTTTATGAAACTATGAGTGATATGTGAATTTGTGAACAATATTTACTAACACTTTGTTAAATGAAGAAATGATCAAAATAAAAGTTATAGATACTGATGAGTTCAACAACTTTTATGTTCATGACTTTTCTAGTTGAAATCATTTAGGGTTTTAAATTCTTGTTTGAAGTTGCCATTTATTAAAATTCAAAATTTGAACTATTCAAATTTAGTTAAATGAAAAGATGATCAAAATAAAAGTTGTAGATAGTAATGTGTTCAACAACTTTTATGTTCATGACTTTCTTATTTGAAATCATTTAAGGTTTCAAAATCTTGTTTGAAGTTGCCATTTATTGAAATTCAAAATTTAAACTTTTCAAATTTTGTCAAATGAAAAGATGACCAAAATATAAGTTGTACATCTTGATGAGTTCTACAACTTTGATGTTTACAAAATTTTCCTTTGAGGTCATTTAGTGTCCTAAAATTCTATTAGTTGTTTTGAAATTCAAATTTTAAAATTTTAAAATATTATTTTTGTAAAGAAGAAAATATAAAATTATATCTATATATATAATAAAATTGTTTATATATACATATATTTTTATATATAGAATAATAAAAAACTGATATATAAATTTACATTGTGTTCTTTATATATGAATGAATTACAGAATTAGTAATTAAAATAAATTGAAAAATATTTGTAGGGACGGCTAACTCAGGAACCGCCCCTAAAAATCGATTTGTAGGGGCGGCTAACTCAGGAGCCACCCCTACAAATGCCCTCTAGTATATAAGCCAGAGCTCGTGGGAGGCCGAAAATATTCTAAGTCAGGGCACGATTCTTCCTTTCAGACGCTGTCAGGCTACCGAACCCACCGCCGCCCTCCACCGTGAGCGCTTCCTCTCACCGTGCCCGCCACCATGCGATCTAGCAGTCCTCCCCCGAGCTTCCTTGGCTCCGTTCGCCGCTTGGACCCGCTGCGGAACCCTAGCCGTGGGTGACACCGTTACCCCCGGTGGCTAGGGTTTCCGCCGCCGTGCGCTCCGGTGTTCGTCCTCAACGCCGCCCTCACCGTTGCGCACGCTGACATGACGTCTCCACCGTCGCCGCGCTTGTCGTCTCGTTGTGCCTCGCCGAGCAGGGTTTGGGGTCACCAGGGGGCGGCACCGGCGGTGGCTACCCAGAGATCGACGACGCTGTGGATTGTTCCTCTCCGCTCCTCCTCTCACCGGCAAGAACCCACTGCTGGCGGCAAGGAAGCCACCCAGGTTGCCTGCCCGCCCGAGCCCACAAGGTAGGTAATATTTTCATCTACCCAGAGATCTTTGCTTTCATAAGGCCTTTGAAGCAATAATGTTAGCAGAAGTCTTCATATTTATACAACATGTTATAGGATTTCACATTTCTATAGGCAAAACTGGATTATTTTCATCTAGCAGATATAGAGCAATGGCATTTTTTTATGTTTTAGTTTCTTGAGACGATAAATTCAAAATAGGACATTCATTGGGATGACAAGAAACATCTTAATTAGTTCAGGTCGTTTGATTGAGATTCTATAGCCTTTTGCCTATATTGTAGAGTAATTTCAGTGCTCATTCAGATCCAACTTGCTTTTGCTTTTGTATTTGGTCCAGTTATCAAATTTTCCCTTTCTATAAGTGTTTTCCAACTAAAAGGGCACCATTGTCTATTTGCAGAACTAGTTTAGGTGTTAGAAGCAACATGTGTATTAGCCTATTAGGTGCATCTATATTTATTATATGAGTCAGAATAGTTCTGTGCATCATACTATACATTATGTTAGATTTAACTATTGATTCTGTTTATAAGAATTTCATTTTCTAATCATGGTTTTCTGTTGGAGTGATTTACTTTTGAGAACCAATTATTCTCTCTATTATCAAGATATGCTTGTTGGTTGCCTGCAACATTTATAGTTCAGACATGTCTATATCACTAGACATTTGATGATTGGGTTTTACCCTTATTTCAAATGAAACCATCCTCTAGTAGATAAATAAAGAGTGTTGTTGTTCAGTTCTTCAAATGAAGCACCTACTGGAGATGTAATGACATCACCTTTTATCCCCTTATTATATTACTTTCTCTGATTCCATAGTTTTTTTGCTTGCTCAGTTGTCTCTGTTGACTTTTGGGGCTTACTATGTGTTGCATTGAATTTTTTCAGCAGTACTTTTCATCATTTAGATTAAGTGTGACCTTGCAAATAGAGGCATGGAATATACCATATATTTTTTTAATGTATTGAGAAACATATTTCTAAAACCATGGTCAGGGTCATCACCACAATTTGAAATCAGTCTTCCATTCAAAACTCGATGATAATTGAGGTTTTTTGGAATTGTTGCAAAATAAACATTATAAGATATGCTCGTGGGGCTCTGATATGGTTTTGTTCCAATATTATGACATTAGATTCACTGAGATTGTATTGCTAAATGTTGCTTGATGGATTTGGAAACTCAAATCCTTTGTGTCGACCTTGTTACATTCATTTGCATGTCAGGATGTGTTTGGATAAGATGTGGCTGGATTTTTCTAAGTTTTATACATGATAGGAATTGCATTTCAAAGGATTTAATTTGTGCTTGGATTTCTTTTGTACATGATAGAAATAGTGCTGCAGCTAGAGCATAATTTTTTACAGGATTGAAACATCGTTTGCAGTTTAGTTTTTAGTTCTCGAGGGCAGCAATTGCAAGCAGCCTAACCCAGCATGTACAATCAGTCATTGATTTGTCACTGTAGCAATTGCAAGCAGCACGGAACGCTTAATGCCAGCATATTGCCTGAATCTCTACTGGTGCACTGTGCTAGGTGTTTACCCCCCAACAGCTTCGATCTTGCCCTTTGCCAGTGTTCCCAAAAAATCATAATATCCTTTTGCCTAGCCTGTGTTTGCTTAATGTTACTGACAGGTCATGAAGCCCTTTGCCAAGCCTGTGCTTGCTTAGTGTTACTAAGACATCATGAAGCCCTTTGCCAACCCTGTTTTTGCTTAGTATTACTGAACAATCATGAAGCCCTCTGCCAGCCCTAGGTTAGTGTTACTAAGACATCATGAAGCCCTTTGCCTTTGCTTGATTAGTTTTTCTCGAGCTTTTTTTTATTGGGCGATTAGTGTTACTGAGAAATCATAAAGCCCTTTGCCATGCCTGTTATTGCTTTGGTCATTTGGTGTTACTGAGAAATCATGAAGCGCCACCCCAGTAGGACTGTAGGAGGCCTTTTGGTACTGGAAAGGTTGCTATTGAGGAATTTATTACATTGTCAGTACCATAGAAGTTTTTTTGAGGAATACTACCATATTAGTTGTCCTTGAAGATTTTGGTGCATCGTCCTTGAGGATTTCGGTGCCTACATAGAGAAATTGGTGGGATTGTTTAGTACCAGTGCCTTGCCTATTGTGCTCTGCTGGTGCTGGACATCGACAATTGAATCATTAAGTCCCTCAGCTTGCATTGTTACTGGACAGTGGACAACTAAGACCACTTGACTTGATCAATCACATCAGTATGGGCGTATGGATGTGTAACTGGTCCCTGAAGATGATAGAGACGAATGATGAAACATTGTTATCAGGTAGTCTAACCTCACTTGTGCTTGATGAAAGGGAAACAGGGACTGGGTTAACAAGTCCTCTGGCTGAATGTGAAGCAGTTACTATCTGTTCTTGATTGATTGAAACATGAACATCAAACATAAATTTGAAGATTTTGTCATGGTAAGGAGTAGATGTTTCATCCCAATAGTTCTCAGGCTAGTGCCTCATTTCTCATTTAGTCCGCACAAATTGACTATCATATTTGCATCTTTAGTTTCTTATAGCTATAATACTGAATTTACATGAACAACAAACCATCAATTGACATGGGCAGCAAGCCATCCGATGGTAGGTGAAAATGGTGACAGCCTGTTGTTTGACATATCTAGTTTCAGTAACTCTTCTTATTGAGATTCCTTTTTTCTTTTAATATTTTTAGCCATTACCAGTTCAGAAAAATGTTTCATTGTTTAGTTCCTAAGCCTTTCATTTTTTGTTTAGTTTTAGGTTCAAGTTCAGTATTTTTCAGTTAAGTTTCTGGTTCAGTATAGTTATCAGTTTAGTTTTTAGTTAATTCTAGTTTTGTTTGATTTAACTTTTTGAGATTGAGTTCAAGTTTCAGAGTACCTAGACTTTAGTTTCAGTTTCAATTACTTATCAGTTCAATTTTTAGTTTACTCTACTTTTATTTTAGTTAAGTTTTTTCAGTTAGAGTTGAGGTTTCAGAGTATCTAGACTTAGTTTCAGGTTCATTACCGTTATTAGTTTAGATTTTAATTAACTCTAATTGTTTTGGTTAAGTTTTTAAGTTGCAGTTCAGTTTGTTTTATTATGTTTGTACTCTACTATTCTCCTCTCTATGTTTGTTAACAGTGAGCATATATATGTTTGTTAAGCAGCTGTTGTTTGGTGAATCTGCAGGGGTCTTTCAACCATGTGGCAGCAGTCAGTTGTTTTTTGGCTATTTTTGTCGTCAGCTGCTGCTCTATGTTTGCTAAGCAGCTGTTGCTTTTTTTGCCAAATCTCCCCTCTTCTCTCCTCTCCTTTGTTTTGCCGATGATGAAATTATCCAAGTCCATACATTATATGGAATATGAACTGATAATCAAGAACTTATGAGGAACTTGGCATCATTAGCAGCCGCCCCTACATTACCTTCTCCTCTCTTCTCTGTCATGATGCCTTGATGCTCCAAGTTTATGATCAAATGATGATTGACATGTTTCTGAGGCCTCTACTACTGCTACTACTTATTTTTTTATATATTGTTGTTTTATAGGACTACTTTGGTTTATAGACCTTTTTGATTTTTTATACCTTCTCGCGTACCTAAAGCACACTTTCTTGCATCTATTAGAACAAAGCGTAAAATAATGTCGCGGACACCAGACAGTGCAGCCCGATGCCCTGAGCATGATGAGCAGCCAACCTATGAGGAGCAAGCACTAGAGGACAAGCTTACTTAGGAGCAGTTCGATAACAAATTAGAAAAGGATCTAGAAGTGATGCTTACTCAGGAGCAGTGTGACAAGGAGGAAGGGGGAACAGGAGAGGCTGCTGAAGGCGAAGAACAAGATGATGATGATGATGATGAGGACTCAGAAGAGGAATATGTAAGTCCCAAGGATCCTTTCCCACGTGAAGCCAAAAGGAGGCCAACGGAGGAAGATTTGGACAAGGATTTTGACCCGAATGACAAGGTAGGGATAAAGCCTTAGCTTGTAAATTTTGCTAAAGCTTTGGTTGTGTTACCTCTGCTAAAACTTTGACCTGTCGTATATAGGTCCCTCCTAAAACTTAGAAAAGACGACGTCAACGTTCGCGACATCTTGCCGGACAAGACAGAGTAGAGGAAAGGAGAGCAGAGGCAACAGTCTGCCGTGCCCTCGCCGGCCGTCCGTGGCCTGCCCCACCCTGCACAGTCTGCCGTGCCGTGCCCGCCCCTACCCGCACGCCAAGGCGCGTGGGAGCTCCGGCCTAGGCACGCCAAGGCGCTCCGGCGGCTTGCTGTTGCACTCCACCGACGCTCCACCGACTGTACCGTAAAGTAAGTTACTTTATTCATTTGAATTCGTAATTTAGTACTTAGTTAACAATAATTAGGGTGTAATAGGTAGATAGATATATAGATACTTATGTTGGTATAACTAGTTTTCGTATATAGTTATTACATAGTTAGATACATACATAGGTATATATTTAGTACTTAGTATATATATGTAGTACTTAGTACATAGTATACATTTACTTATCTAAATACTAGAGACCTTCACGTTAGTAGTTAGCGTGTATTTTTGACTAAAGGACATGTGTTTCGTTACGTGTTTGAAATAGATGGACAACCTAGTGACCATATATCATGGAGGCACCGTTGAAAGCGATCGCTATGGATATGTTGAGTTTGTTAATATGCAAAGTGTGCCTGTGCTATTCAATGATAGGTCTTCATTTAGTGAGATGGTTGCAAGGGCTCGGGAGGAGTTGCATTGCCTTGGAGATGATGATGATGGCATTGTAGTTGTGGGTGTACTGCACCTAGGTTCTCCTCCCAACATCCTCAGGCGAATGATCCCAATTGGATATGCGGATTAGTGGGAAAACTATGTGAGATCGGCTATGAAGAGCCAGCTGTAATGTTTGGATGTGGTTGTGCGTCGGGTGTTAGTTGATCCCATCCCTCATGGGTTTTCCCCACCAATGGGTTAGCAGGCACACTTCGACCCTCCTATCCTGGGACCTGATATGGATGTGGAGGTTGCACCTATGGTTCTCGATGCTCAATCTGCCCCCAATGAGGTAGTTGGAGATGTTTGTCAAACTCATGTTGTTGTGGCAGATCCTCCTCATGAGATCCCTTTGACACAGAATCATCTGAGTAAGTGGCTTATCTGCATGGTTATTGGGAGCTTACCTCCTTCCTTACATCCATTTCTTTCATTCTTTCCTCATTTCTCTACTTATGTTGCAGGAGACATTCCTGACAATGTGGATGTGCCCCCTGTTGCTGCTCAAGTGCACTATGGAGATGGATTCCGTGGCTCCAATAGTGTTGAAATTATGAATGATTCGGAGCCATATGAGATGGCAAGGGCTCTTGATTCTGATGATGATCGCCCTATTGGAGAGCTGACAGAGAGTGATGTTGAGATGCTGAGGCGTATCTTTCCTAGCCACCGTGATCCAAGAGTTCATGAGTTCATCGATCTTGCTCATTTTGATCAGGCGTGTGCAGAAGGACGTGATGATGAGCTCCTAGAAGCTCCTAAGGCTAGCCCTAACATGGTAATTGAGAATGGGAGGGTATTGAAGGACCTCCCTGCATTGAAGAGGTGGTTGCAGGCGTTTGCAGTGATATGAAAGAGACCTTACAAGGTCTTGCATTCATATGCGGAGCGCCATTACATAGTTGTGTGTGACAAGGAACGCTGCCCATGGAGGGTTTGTGCAAGGAAGCAAAAGGTCACCAGAAAGTGGAAGATCACAAAAGTTGTCGGGCCACACAATTGTGCTGACCATGAGCTGACACTGAAGCATCAGCAGTTGACATCTACTCTCATTGCTAAGCGGTTGATGGGAATATTGCAGGGAGAACCCAACATGAAGGTTAGGACAATTATCAGGACCGTTGAGGCGTTGTATGGAGGTTATGTGATAACTTATGGTAAAGCTTGGAGGGCTAAGCAGCGAGCGTGGAAGATGGTATATGGGGACCGGGAGGATGGGTATGAGCAGCTGCTAGTACTTTTCAATGCAATTAAAGCGGTGAATCTAGGCATGCATTATGAGTACATCCCAAAACCAAATGCATGGAAGGATGGGAGGTAGATATTCTTCCGTGCTTTCTAGTGCTTCCCTCAGTGTGTTGAGGCCTTTAGGCACTGTCATCCCATCTTCTTCATTGATGGTACGTTCTTGATTGGCAAATACTAGGGCACACTTCTTATAGCCATATCCTGTGACGCAAAAAACAAGTTGGTTCCTTTGTCATTTGCTTTGGTTGAGAAGGAGAACAATGACAGTTGGGTATGATTCTTGAGGCTAGTCCGGATACATGTGGTTGGGCTTAGTAGGGAGGTTGGCATCATATCTGATAGGCACCAGGGCATACTTAATGCCATGAGAGAGTAGATAGAGGGGTATGCACCTTTGCACCATCGTTGGTGTACTCGGCACCTTGCCGAGAATCTACTCCGAAAGGATGGTGTGAAGGATAACTTTGACCTGTTCTTGGAGACTACTCGATAGCTTGAGGACAAGTACTTTTAGAAAAAGTTGGAGCAGGTCAGAACCGCATCAAATGCAGAAGGTAGACAATGGCTCACATGTTTGATGAGGGATTTGGAGAAATGGACAAGAGCTCACAACGCCGGTGGATGGAGGTACGAGTTTCAGTGCAGCAACATGGTGGAGTCATTCAATAAGTTGCTATTGGGGATACGTGGTATGATCATAAATGCAATCGTTCAATTCACCTTCTACAAGCTTGTTGCCTGGTTCAACGATAGACACTCCCATGCATTGAAGTTGCGGAGTGATGGAGAGATATGTGCTCCGAAACCAAAGGCACACCTAGAGAAGGCAAATAAAAGGGCTGGCACACATGAGGTTACATGCTTTGACCATGCCATAGAGACTTATCAGGTCAAGCATAGGGGCGGTACAACATCCGACGGTGAGGTCCGAGAGTCGAGGATGCATGTGGTTATCCTCCAGGATTTCAAATGCACTTTATGGTAAACCAATGTAGTACCACTTTCTATGTTCACATTTGGTGGCAGCAGCTAATCATAGCAACTATAATATCGAGAGTAGGATACCTCACGAGTTTAGTGTCGACACACTTGTGCACACATGGAGCCCTCGCTTTGTGCCTTTCTGAGACCCTAGAGAGTGGCCTCCATATGATGAGCCAAAGTACATTGTGGATCCAGCTTACTATTGGAACAAGCGTGAATCAAGGAAGAGGATGAGGCACAGGATGGTTATGGATCAGATACCCGGAAGAACAAGGCATGGGAGATGAACCCCATTTCTTACTAACCCTGAGCAGTACAAGTGCGGCAAGTGTGGTAAACTTGGCCACAATTCACGCAGTTGCCATTGGCAGATTAGTGAGGTGCGACTATTGGTAGTTTTCATTATTTCATATTTGTCGTATTCATTTAATTAATTATGCATATCTCAATTTATGCATGTAATTGTGTCAATTACTTGTACATTTCTAAGTTCATCTTTCATTGTATATTGAATTTCTAATCCATTGACTTTTTTTGTAGGATGGAGGAATTCCACCTGCTCGACTCAACGTACGAGGTGACCCACCGAGAACGTCTCATAGCGGTGGGGCAGGTATTAATCTATACGTTTTGTTCAAATTTTTGTGAGTGTATATGTGTTCGTGAAGTAGCAGGAGACTATGTTTTATTCCATACAGGACCTTCCGCTCCTTCGTCCTAGAACCCACAATGGGTTCTTGGACATGCAGTACGACGACAGGTACACACCTTTCCTTCAAAGAGCTGGCCTGGATGTCATCTATTTTCAGGTTCGTCGTGGGTTGCCCAAGTTCAACTCAGCGGCCATAACTACATTGGTTGACATGTATTATCTTCAATCATTGCCTCCATTCATGGCTATTTGTTCATGCGCTTGCCTTTTTGACATGTAATCTTACTTTGTCTAAAATGTAGGTGGTGGCCGAAGACTCACAGCTTCCACCTATCTTTCGGGGAGATGACAGTCACGCTCTAGGATTGTTAGAAGATGCTAGGCCTAAGGATTCACGGCAACGTAGTCACCAGGCAGTGTAGGTCAAAAGGTTGGAGAGCATGAGTAGAGGCCTTCCTTGGGCGTGAGGTTGGCGAGCAAGGGGCTCGCACTTCTAGAGTTCTAATCTTCTGGCTCCAGCAAGAGTTCGCACAGTGCCCCAAGGAGGCAGATGAGGAGATAGTTGGGCACTACTGTAGGGCGTGGATCCTACACCTGTTTGCCTGCGTTCTCTTCCCCGACGCCATGGGTGACACTGCATCATAGATGTGGGTCCACTGCCTCAGTGACTGGGACCAGGCGGGTCAGTACAGCTGGGGCTCTGTTGTCTTGGGTTTTCTTTATCGGCAGCTATGCGAGGGGTGTCATCGGACTTTGTCCACAGCGTCACTTGGTGGATGCGTGTACCTGTTTCAGTTGTGGATGTGGACTCATCTACCAGTTGGCCGTCCCGAGGTTCTAGCTCCTCGTGAGTGGTTCCCAGGTCAGCCTCCATGTCGGCAGCCGACGTGGGCGTACCTTTGGGACCAGGTTAGGGTTCCACACGTGAGGTTATAGCGGGCGTACATTGAGTTCACGAACGAGCTAGACACGCTCACGGTGTCTAGTGTAAGTAAATTTTATTTCCCATGCTGGTTTGAAATGGTTTAGTATACCATCTAACATCTTGTTTGGACATGTTGCAGGTGTCGTGGGAGCCATACGATGGAGAGGGGGCACTTTCTTTTCATTTGAGCAACATGTGTGGGTTCAACGAGGACTTCTATAGGATGAGGTGCCCTCTAATCTGTTTTTATGCTATCGAGTTCCACCTGTCAGATAGAGTTGCACACCAATTTGGAGTGAGACAGCTTTGGCCAGTGGCTCCGTTCTCGACTGGTGTTGGCTTACACAAGTATGTGTTTTGCTATTTCAAATGTCTCGTGATGGTCCATTTCCATTAATATGGTGACATGTACATGGATTCAAGTAATGATGACATACGTGCAGGTTGGATCATCAGAAGAACAGAATGATTTTTGACTAGGAGAAGCACCACCAGTACTACATTGAGCAATGGGAGGAGATGCATGACAACGTGGACGAGAACAATGAGCCGCACATGAACCGTGAGTTCAGGCGGTAGCAAGCTTGGTACCAACGTGCGACATGTTGCAGGCTGAGGGTACAGTGGATAGAAGATGAGTACGCCGACATCGAGTCCTCCGACGATGAAGACACGGCCTACGACCAATCTACTCGTGCAGGAAGGCAGGTGGAAGTAGGACAAATCTTGGATAGAGTGGTAAGTCAATTGCCTTATTTTTCTACGTTAAGTTGCATACCATTACATTATGCATAAGAGGTATCTATTTTAGTTAGTGCCAGCTTTGAGCCGTAGCATCCTTATAATACGTTAGATTGTTGTACAAAAGAAAACAAAACCTGTTGCTATCTGTTCAGAAGTATTATTACTGAGAACTTTGTTGCAGGGCAATGCCCTCAAATGCTCCATTGAAGACATTGAGCGCTTTTGTCTGAGAGTCAGGGACAATGACACACGTAGCTTCCTAGACGTAAGATTCAAAATATTCTTTCAAACATATTATTAATATGTTAGATTCTTTCAATTAACGTAATTTTGTACAAGAGAGGCTATCACGTCGGCTACGCCGTGTGGTTACTCATTGTGGTTGCAGGACAGACATGATGCAAGACGTGTACGTTCCTTCTGCAGGCAGAAGAGGCTTAGGTTCCTCTAGCCAAGCAGCTACAGGGGACGAGGACGACGATGATGTAAACCAGAGGCACGAGGAGCTTGGCCCCTCTCAGCTCCAGGACGCTCCCTCGACTTAGCCTACACAGCCTCTAGGCACTAGGCGATGCCATCCACCTAACCCTTATACTCTAGGTACCAGCGCTCTTGGTCACAAGGGTAAGGGTAAGAATATGAGGCATTGAGGGTTTATGGTAGATGTTAGTATGTACTATTATGGATTTTATAGTCACTTTCCTGTAACTATTTGGGACTGTATGGACATTGTGGACTATTTGGACTATACAGGATATGTTATGTTGATTGTGATGTTCGTTGTGGTTGCATTGTGCTCTTTGGACGATTAAATGTTTGGATTATATAATGATGTCTCTGTTTGTAACTGTGGATGCCCGAAAACTCTTGTAAATTTTTTCCGTGAATCATTAATTATACTACACTGCTAAAAAGGCACAAATGTAGTACACAGATTAAATGTAAATTCATTAGAATGTGTATAGTCCAATCGTATCGTACAGATTGTCGAGAGTTCCGACGTACGTCGGGACTTTCGACGTGCGCATATAGCCAGCCAGCAAAAACCCAGCTGTCGAGACTCTTGACTTGGGTTGGGACTTCCGACTGTTGGGAGTTCTGACTCACGTCGGGGTTTTCGACGGCCATAGTCACTGCGCAGGACTTTCGGCATGAGTCGTGACTTTCGACGGTCAGGAGTTCTAGCTTACGTCGGGACTTCCAACACCAACAATCACTGAAAAATATTCTACGTGCTCGTAGAGTATTAGAGTGTCTCTCTTTTGATTTTATTTTTATGCTTGAGCACTCTATCTTCCTTAGACCAACTTCAAAAACAAAAATAAAACCTTTGGAGAGCGCTTTGAGTTCGTCCGCCTTTATAACTTCAAGAATTGAGGGATACCATTTTATCTTTATCAACTCTTTGAATCTTTCATGGGACTAATAGCTGTGACATATCTCATTGAGATCATATTAGTCCCTAATTTGGATGTCATCAATACATCAAAACCCACATAGGGGGCAAATGCATTTTCAAATCCTTAGTCTAAAACATACTAAGTAATCAACTCATCATCCGAGTACCAGTCCTCTACCACAACCTTGTTGCTGTGGCTAGACTCACCTGTATTGCTCTGACCTACGTGTCGCCTGTAGTAAGCGGCCTCCGCTTCATCTACGGCCTCTACGGCCTGAGTGAAGAACGCATTGTCATCCTCCTCCGCCTGTAAGCCCGCCTCTGCTAGAGCGATGAGCTCGCTCAGTCTGCCAGTGTCGTCCTCAGCCTCCTCCGCCTACAAGCCCGCCTCTGTTAGAGCGATGAGCTCGCTCAGTCTGCCAGTGTCGTCCTCACCCTCCTCCGCCTATAAGCCCGCCTCTGCCAGAGCGATGAGCTCGCTTAGTCTGCCAGTGTTGTCCTCTGCCTCCTCCGCCTGCAAGCCCGCCTCAGCAAGAGCGATGAGATCGCTCAACCTGGCAGTGTCGTCCTCATCCTCATCCCCATCATCAGACAATACAATCGGTGATTAAACGGTGCAACCAGCTCGCGTTCTGTGCTCATCTAACTTTTTTCCTCATACCTTGCACGAGCCACCTCTGCGGCATGGTCCTCGCTGCATCCAATCCCTTTATGTATAAAATGCAATCAGTTAGCAACACGATTATATTATATTTAAAATCAGGCAACGAAAAAAAAGCTTTCAAGCACTCACTGGCACATAATGCAACAATATTCTCGTTCAAGACCTGCATCTATACTCTTGTCTCCTCCCTTGCCTCCTTCCTTGCCCTCTCCTCCTCTAACGTCCTCCGTCTCTCTAATCCCCATTTGTCAAGCCCAACATCGATCGGGTTATGAATACCGTGCTGTCTAGCAAACTCACGCATCTTGTTTTTGTGATGTTTAACGAATAGGTTGACGTAGTTAGGTCCATATCCCCTCTTTCGTGCAATTACTTGCCTCCCCTTTAGTTCATCTAAGAACTTAGCTTGACCCTCATAACATTCCCACATATATTTCCTAGTGCTCTGTTCAAACAAAAAATTATATCATATATGTCTTAGCAAAAGAAACAAAATACGATTTTATATTTACCACAAAAATAATCAATCTCATCATAGTCAACCATATGGCCGCAATAATGGCATATTCCAAGTTCCGAAGAGACTAGACCATAGTTAGATTTAACACCACATTCGCACATGACTGAAGGTGCTTTGTAAATTAACCTTTCTTTCTTCTTTTCCTTTGCCTTTGGTGGCTCCGGCCATTGATTCTTAGGACCGTAGAGCCACTCATTGAAATGACACTTCGCAAATCCATAACGCTACAAGAGAATACATTAGTACATGCACACCTATATAGATAAACATTTAAACAGATACATTTTTCACTTACTTCGTGTTTGTTCGGACACACAAACTCCAATGTATTCTTAGGGTTTATCACAGCTCGATCTCCGCATTCACATAGAGAAGGTTCCTCGAGTCGTCTAACTGCGGCTAGGTGCTTCTCCTTAGCTGTCATTGGTGGGGGGTTAGGGGGGGTTGGAATCCACCGCTTAAAGTGCTCACGTGGATGTCTTTCTCTACACCAATCGTCGAAAAGTAGGTACCTAGGGTCAAACTTGTCTGCACCGTCGATACACAGAAAGAAAAAGCACCTCTCATTGTCCTACACAATAAGATTCCAACAAAATATTAGTAGCCTACTTACACAAATGAAGAAAAAAGATAGTGAAAACAATTACTTACATTAAAACGACTGCATGTGTAGAAGCAACGCGCCGCTGTGTCTGGATGTCTCGATTGAAACACGTCGGCCGAGAAACCACAGTCACAGTTAGGGACTCGGAGGTCAAGAGGGACGGGGGCATCTTGGCTAGACGCGTCGAGGTATAATTCTCGAGGACGATCCCGTTTTCGCCAAAACTCCTCCCGATACATTTTTTTCATCTAACAAAATGGTTGTAATTTAACAAACAAAAATCAAAACATCACAAATTAATGTCAATGAGAACCATAACTACAATACAACCAATTTCGTTCTAAGAACCAAAAGCAATTAACATTAAACCCTAAACCTAGGGTTGTATAATACAAATATTAAAAATTGCATGAAACCCTAAGCAATGACGATTCTTAGGATGAAAAATCCGACTAATATATAACGAATCGATGTGAAAAAAATTAGGAGGGGAGCAAGGATACCTTGCTCTCGAAGATCTACGGATCAAATCAAAGTTTTCAAGGTCCAATATGCCGATTCGTGAGGTAGGGCGAAGTGTGAGAGAAAAAACCCGAGAGGGAGGAGAAAGAAGAGAAAGAAGCCTCGGACAGGAAGGTTGGGGCCGGGGTTAAAACACCACCTCGGCGCCATAGATCATGACGCCAAGCTCGGCGTCAAGATCTACGATGCCGAGCTCGGCGCCAGGATCTACGACGCCAAGCTTGGCGCCAGGATCTATGGCGCCGAGCTGTCTGCCAAGTCACCGCCACGTCTGCGTCGAGCCCAAGACCTCGGCGCTAGCAACGATGGCGCTGAACAGTGACGCCGAGCTAAGGGTCTAAATTTTAAAATCTTACCTCTAGGGATATATTTGTGAAAATTTTTCAAAAAAAATGCTAAAAAATAAAAAATTCAGATTCACGGCGGCGACGGCGAGCTCTTGCATGCAAATTCTTGCACGGAATGGACTGCGGGTACCCTACCCTCGTCAGCTCGTGCTGTACGTATCTATAGACGCCGATTGATCGAGATGATCAATCGACGACGAGGGTGTCTGCTGGGACATGCTGGATCGACCTGCCGATCGAAGCTGATCTGGAGCTACGAAGGATTTAGGTGGTAAGCACTATACTAATCCTGCTTGCTAACGCGGCTAGTGCGATGTACTATACTGCATGTTCTATTTATAGGGGAAAAAAACAAGCATGTTCATGGTAGTAATAGTAGTCACGGCATGATCAAAATATAGGACTACCACAAGCATTTTAATGGTACTCAAGGAGTGAAATAAATATAGGAATCTGTACATACTAAAAAAAATAGCATGATGTAAATATAGGCATGCTTACCATGGGGGTTATGTAAATAATCAAAATCTACAGCTCCAAATTCATCTGGTGGCAAGTTCAAATCAATTCCTGTCCAAAAATAAAAGAGCATGCTGAGAATGGAACCTAATATGCATGCCATGCTCCACCAGATACAATGAAACAATTCATGTCCAAAAAGAAAAGAACATACCGTTGCCATGCTCCAACGGAGGCTCGTTCAGATCAAAAAAAGCGTCGCCGTCATCATCTTCATGCTCTGCGAGATGAAACTCAGTGTTGCCATCACCATCTTCATGCTCTGCAACATGAAACCGTTGATGTCGTTGAGATCCCACGGTAGGTTGCCATCGCGCACACAGAAACAACAAAACAAAATGGAACTAATAATAGATGGTTACCGCTGCCGTCGTTGAGATCCCACGGCAGGTTGCCGTCCTCTTCTTCTTCTACACGAACGTTGAGATCAAAGCCAGAGAAGTAATCAGCCATTATGCCGTAGTAGATGTGCAAGGAGAACAGCTAGTCCATGGCGGCGTAGTAGCACCAAGCAAGGCAGGGAAGGCAAGGGAGTAAATGGCGTTGGAGAAGAGAGAAAGCAAGTTGCCGCATAAATAAGCCAGTGGCGTGGAGTACAGGCAGCTCAAACGTCGGTCTTCTCATTCGAAACGAGCGCGTACCATCAGTCATCCTAGCGCGCAGACGAAATAAGAAAATCAAACAACCTGAAACGCGCGCCAAGCGAAAATGCAGGCCCCCAAGCGACTCCAGCTTCCATCCGCGCGAAAAAAGGACGCACCACGCCGGTGGAACAGTGGCATGCACGCCCATGCAAAATGAAGGGGGCAACAAAAAAAAATATGGCTGCCAGGGTTCGAACCCGAGTCACAGCACTCATGCCTCCACGCACTAGCCAGTTGGGCTAAGTTACTTTCTCGTAAAGATAACACCCGCAACCATATTTATTAGGAGCAAAGATGGAAAATTAACCCCTAATTAATCATCCTTGGTTAACGCAATCATGTCCTAAACGTCAGGTTTTTTTTGGTATGGAGGGAGTACTATAGAGAGTGCAATAATTGTCGTAGCTCGTGCAGAGTAGACTACTTATTTTTCGTCGGAGTTTGGGACTGGCCTATGCTTATGTTAGAATTTAGATCAGTATTGCTATATGTCAACCGGGTGATTTAGGCTCTTCTGTCAACCGATTTCTAGGCCGGCGTACGTGCTGTGTTGGGTGCTCACACTGCTGATGTGTACATACGTGCCTGTTGCCGTCTTCCGAATCCATCTGCCGTGCTGCTTAGGAGTACGTACGATCGAGACTCGAGAATTAACACAAGGCCAAGCAACGCCTGACGTGTCATACTTCCTGTACCATGCACAATACAACCCCGTAGCTGCGAGTTTTTTTTTTAATTTGTCAATAATTTATGAACAATTTGATAATATTTATAAATAATTTGACATATTTTTCTCTGATATATATCTGGAATCCATAGAAATAATTTGTAATTTTTTTAAATTTTTGGCATATATTTGTATTATCCTCAAATTACACCTCTGCGTACAATAAATTATGCTGAAAAAGTCAATGTAAATATAGTAATAAGTCAGTGTAAATATAGCTAGAAGATAATATAAGTGTATGAGAAAAATTCAGTTGACAGGAGGGGCCAAAATAACTGAATGTCATCTAGACAGATCCGTTTTCCTTGTTCTAGAGATCCATTCCATGTAAATTTAAAGCCGACTTCGATGGATGGATGGATGGATAGATATGTAGGCGTAGCCCAGTAGCTGGAATAACCCTGAAGGAGCGACAGATCCATGGAAAACTACGTGGCCTCCGTCGGCGGTTGACGACAGGTCCATGGAACAAATAATGCGCTGCTAGCTGGTAGTACTAGCTAGTTAATCGTCGTTTATTGATGAGAGTGGACTTTGCTACACGATGACCATGCATTATTTAGGTAGCCTGGTGATCCAGAATAAATTTGCTTCGTAAACAGGTAAAATATATGTACTAATTCGCGGATCTCGAGCAGTGCTAGCTGTCTCCTGCTACCGAACCATGAGCAACGGCAGTCAGGCAGAGCAAGTGCCTATCAGTCTATGATGAGCATTGCGGCAGCAGTTGCAGCACATTGGTAGCACAACTGATAATTGAGGAGAGGGAAGCAACTGCTGCCAAGCTGCCTGCGTGCGTGGAATGTCACTTTTCCTCAGCAGATCAATCAAGGCCTTCTTTAGTTTCTCCCCTCTAAAATTTACTCCCGTCCTATCGAATGTTTAGACACATACATGGAGTATTAAATATAGACTAAAAATAACTAATTGCATAGTTTGCGACTAATTTATGAGATTAATCTTTTAAGCCTAATTAGTCCAAATGATAGATTAATTAGGCTTAATAAATTTATCTCGCGGATTACTGACGGATTCTGTAATTAATTTTTTTAGTAGTATCCGAATACCCCATGTGACACCCCATGTGACACCCGATGTGACATCCCAAAACTTTACACCCTAGATTTAAACAAGGCCTAAATACTAGTAGCAACTTTTTATGATTCATGCATGGATATTGATGAATCCTTTGACTTTGGGCTCCTGAATTATGTTACTGGCCAGTGGTCCTGATTGCAATCAGACCCACCTAGCAGTAGCACAGTTGCATGGAGACAAATCAGACCCACCTACATTAGTCAGAAGAGAGCCGCCTCATCCTGCCTGGAATCATGTTAGGGCCGGAGCGACCTCTTATTCTCCTCAACTATCGAAGTTGAGACTTGGGAGGCAATGCAAGGGCCCAAATGATGAAGATGGAGCGAGGTAAGGGGGTGTTATAATAAGATGTATCTATAAGATTTCATTGTAAAACGACACTACTGTCACGGCCAACCACAGGCAAGCTTTACATATAGAGAGATTTGTACAGAATGTCCAAAGCACACGATCGAGTACATGCGCGGACTGTGACAGATTGATTCAATGCTAGCAGCAGTTTGCGTATGCATATGCATGCCCAAGGAATTGGACACGCATCAGGAGAAGTCGACGGCATCATCACGCTCCCGTCGGCGACGATGGTGGCCCAGGCATCGCCGCGGCCTTCATCTTGTTCGGCACCGGCGGTGACGGCAGCATCGACTTCGTCGCCCCCAAGGAGCGCCTGTTCCAGATCTTCCCGCCGCGGTAGCCGCCGTAGGCCCAGTCGTCGTTGCCCGCCGTCACAACGCTGCCGCCGGCGGCCCAAACACTCCTCCCATCCTCTTGAGAGGAGCGGACGGGGACGGCGAAAGAACCCACGAAGACGACGACCATGAGCAGCCAAGCTAAGATTCTGCGACTCATGGTCATGGCGGCTGCTAGCGCCAGCTCAGCTCAGGAATGCTTTTGGGAGTTTCGAATGAAGTGTGTCCAAACTCATCAACTCGTGATGTATATATAGTACTGCACATGCGATTTTGAGATGGATGCGAGGGTGTCCAAGGCTTATCGAACTGCTGGTCGCCAATCTGCTAAGCAGGCTATTAGTCAGCTGTATTATTATACTGCATGCACCTACTGGCTGCTGAGATGCTGATGCAACGAATGAGTGTACTGGTACAATGCTTGTAGCTCGTGTGCTGGGTTTTTTATTGACTCCAATTTATGATGATAGATCATTAGATTCATTGGTTGACCTCACATCGAATGGCCGACAGATTTTGGTGGCTCATGCGATTGAGGCAGGCAGTGTTATACCGCGGCAGCTCTCCCTTCATTTGTCTCAAAAACCATTCCTGAGGATACTACTTCCTTCGTTCCAAATTATAAGACGTCTTTGGTTTTTCTAGATAGAGTAAAATGCACTCTGGATTCTTAAACTTTTCAAAGATCCGTGAGAAGTTTAAGTAGTAATGCATTTTACTCTTCTAGATGCAATTAGTTATACACTACATCTAGATAGATATATAGTAAAATTAATGTATCTAAAAAGGTCGAAACGTGTTAAAATTTGAAATAGAGGGAGTATTAGATAAGCATCGGTGCTACCATTTTGGAGCTCGCCAGGAACACGAAGACCCACCGGGAAGCTTTCACAATTCAGAATTCCAAGAAAAAGGGTTAATTTGCTTCATGCAAACCCGATCCATATGAATGCCCACGGGACACTGATGTTCTGCATGGCGCAGAAGCCCAGTACCTTAGACGACTACATCGAGACTGTAGTCGGCGGCGACAAAGAAACAAGCACATGCAGACAGGGCAACACAGATGAAGGACGTGTTTGGTTACAACCCTCACGTGAGGAGCGACTTTAGGCAGACACGTCTAACCTAGGCATTCGCGTGGCATCGATGCTTGGCCCAGGTGGCAGGCACATTTCCCTAGGTGGTTTTGTCTAATGAGTTTTTTATTCTCGGAACTAAAATTATAGATTATGCCTACATAAATTGCAATGAACTAAAGCTGCAATTTGAGTATACAAATATGTACAATAATCGTTGCGTGAAAGAAAGCTAAAACTCAGGCACCTAAATTTTAGTAGATGTTTAAGATATATTAGAACTGTTGTGGTGTGGGCATCCGTCCGTCAAGACGCCGCCTTTCTGGGCCTGCGCGCTGCCAGCACAACAGATCTACTTGCTCACCTATGTCTCCCCCATCGCTAAAAAAAAACTCCTCACTCAGCCTCGCGTCGTCGTGGCTTCACCGCGCCATGCGGCCGTCCGCCCTCCCCACTCCGCCTCACTGCCACGCCCATCCCCCACGCACGCCCCATCCTGCGCAGCACCGCCCCACTCTACCTTGCCGCCGCGATCATCCAGCACCACGTCCCCGGCCCCGCCCCACCCTGGCGCCACCAAGAGAAAAGGTCGCCGGCGGCCAAAGACACCATCATAGGGAGCCACACCACCGCCGGCAATGCCATATTTTAGGTATTTTAGATGTATATGTTTTGAGTGTTTAATCTGGATATTGCATATGTTGCGATGGCTATATACGCATGTTACAGGCGTATGTTTCATGTTGCAAGCGTATGTTTCAAGTGTTTTAGATGTTTCAGATGTATGTTTCAAGTGTTTCATCTGGATGTTGCAAAAGTAGATCTGGATGTTGTATATACATGCATGTTATAAGCGTATGTTTCCGAGTGTTTCAGGTATTTCATACGCATGTTGCAAGTGTTTCATCTAGATGTTGGATATGTTTGCAATGACTTTCAAGCGTTTTTCAGGTGTTTTGCAAATGTTTCATTTGTTACGGACGTATGTAGCAAGTGTTGCATTTGGATGTTGTAAAAGTAAATCTGGTATTGCACATGTTGCAATGGGACCCACCTAGCGCAGCCGCCTGCTGCAGCTGTTGGAGCGCCGCCGAGCGGGCGCAAACAGTCTCGTGTGCATGTGCATGGGAAGTGGAGGGACACTACTACAATAAACATTTGTAGGGGCGGCTAGCGATGGTTTGTAGAGGTGGCTCGGCCAGCCGCCCCTACCGTACCGTCTCTACAAATCATGCATTTGGAGGGGCGGTTCTCAGACCACCCCTACAAATCGATTTGTAGAGGCGGCTGGTGTTATTAGCTGCCCCTATAAATTGATTTGTAGGGGCGGCCGTAGTATCAGCCGCCCCTATAATACCTGTTTGTAGGGGCGGTTCAGTCTAGAACCGCCCCTACAGTATATTTTTCTGCCAAAAAATTTCAAATTCTACAAGAGCATATATATATGCATATATAATTCAAATCTGACCAGAACATATATAATTCAAATCTGACCACAAGCACAAGAGCATTATATAAACTATCATTACAAGTCCAATTCACAAGAATATATACAATCCATCATTAAATAGATATAATTCACAAGTCTAATTCGTTCCACAAGTCCAAACCGTCCCACAAGGTAAGACCAATGTCAAATTCCATACATATTGTTATCAACGGCCTAAAGCTACCCTTTCAGTCTCACGAAGGTGTTGGTACTAAGGATTTCTACCTAAGTCAGAATCTCGGTCATGGTAGGTGCCTTTGACGTGTACAATCTGGTCCAATATGAAGTTGCAATGGTCGTCGATGAGCTCTAAGAGCTGGTCATCCTTGTATGGGTCTCTTTTCATTTCTTTCTCTTCTTTCCACTACAAGAAAACAAGTTTCAGTTTAGTATTTCATATCATGTGTGAAGTTTTTATACTATGGGTGAAGAGGTTCAAACTTACCCTTAAGGGGTGTCTCCTATAGGCACCGGTGTTACTCATCATAGAACATACATAGTATCCATAATGTACACTCCCAGGCTTCTGCTTGGGGCACTGTGTGTTTTGCATATGGAAATATTAAGTAATGCTTTTGACAGCCATGTAATGGAGTACTAAAGTAAGTTACACTTACCGCACATAGTGCTTTTATAGCCAGCCTTTCCTTCCTTACTGGATCATGCCTTCCATGATGTTGATTGACATAGAACCTAAATGCCCTATTCGAATTATTTTACCAAATACAACTTGTTAGTATCCAAAAGTGAACGTTACAAGTATATATACAAACATATAAGCTAATGAGGATTGTCGATATGTATACGTCTTGAGAATCGATATGAAGTCTTTGTATGTCACCGGGTCCCTATCTATTGAATCAAAGACCCATGCCATGCTCCTCCCGACATCGACGCCTATATAAATTCAGTGGTTGTTGCATGGATTTAATCATAGAACTAGATAAGCTCTTTTGTATCGAATAAAATATATCGAACAAAGCTTTAAGTATAGAGTTGAACTTACTCGAAGTTGTATGGTAGCCATATAGTAGAGTGCGGTTGGAGATTTTTAAAAGCCAGGGCAATGTATGCCAAAACCTTAAGGGACTCTTGCCTTAGTTTCTTCGCATGGATGTCCTCTTTCTCCCGAAGGGTCTTTCTAGCAGCTAGCTCTTTGGCATCCAGTTTCCACTGTCTAGGGTAATTAAAATTTGTTTGTGCTATAGCTTGAGGGTCTATATACCCGGCTTTCACACTTGGCATTTGTTTTACAATGTGCACTTGCATTCTACACATCACGGCGTGGGTTAGTTACAACAAAATCCAAAGATTACATTCATATCATATCTGGAGGACAAGGACTTACAGGCACCACGTGCGAATTAGATTCATTTCCATTGCTCCGACGTGAAAGCATGTCTGCATGTCATTGAAGTCAAAGATAATTTTCCCGGCTGGGCTTCCAAATGTGCCGGTGGGGAAGCATGCTTGTACGAGGTCTATGCTCGTTAGGAGAACATGCAAGTACCAATCATGGAACCTTCTTATTCCAAGTGGTAGGCGTTGGATGTCCCGGTTTGGTAGAAAGGGCTTGCCTCTTTCATATGTTTTCGGGCAATCCTTTGACCATTTGATGGCATCAACATTTGGATATTGCTTTGCTGCTTGGTGGAGTTTGCTAGTGATGGCCTCCTCAGAAGCCCGTGATGGGACTTTTTTTAACTTGTTTCTCAGGCTTGAACTGGTCATGGGCATACCACTTTTGCACCGACGAGACGTCTTTCATCGGAACATAAATTGGTCTTATGGTGATTAGATGCTTCTTTCGAAGTTCCCATTCAGGCACATCCTTATTTTCTTGTGCATCACCTTCTTCAGGAGGCACTCGTTGTTCATGTATCGGCTGCGCTTATTGAGAAAACTGTGGCATCTCATCATGCACTTACTCGGTATGAGCTGGAGAAGGTTGTGGCTTATCAGGCACATGCTCGCTAGGAGGTGGGGAAGAATGTGGCATCTCAAGAATGTAGTGGTCATGAGACAGTGAAAATATCTCCCCGTCCTCAACAATTCGCTCCAAATTTGAGAGAGGGAGAGGCGGCGAAGAAGCAGTCAATATAATGTCCCATTTGTGCCAGAGGATGAACTACCCCATTGCGTCTCCGAGTAACACCAGCCCCTCAGGAGTTGCATAGTCTATCCTCCACTGCATGAACTCGGGCTTCATGGTATGCACCTCGACCCTAGTGTAGTATGGTGGTATCTTATTATTATGGTGTAAGCCACCGAGAGGATGTGCCACACCCGTTGCCACCTCCATCACAATATTCTGCCGGCCGCTGAGAAATACCAAGGTGCAACTAGTTGGTTCCCGTATGCGATCAATGGGGGTTGTGGCTACAGTGGAACCTTGGCTGCTAGGAACTTTTGGAGGGCTACCAACTAATGCCAGTTCTCCTGGCGGCATCATTAATGTCCGTGGCTCCATAGACAGTCCTTGCTCCTCCAGCGCCTTCGCAACTAGAGCCTTCACTTGGAGCTTAAGATTAGCCTCCCGGTCTCTACCATGTTTCTTGTACATGTGCCTATCCTCTTTGAATCCATGCTTCCAGGTCCTTCTTTTCCCTAGCCCCCTAGTGCGGCCTGTGTGCTCGTTATTTCCCAAGCCAGCGCTAAGCTCGTCCCTCTCTCTGGAAGGATTGAATGAGCCCTTCTCCTTGTCTTCAGTATATTTCAGTATCCTTGATACTGCCTCTTGGGTCTTCGGCTTATCAAATTTAAGATTACCGCTGGATGATTCTGTACTCCTCGCATATATCCAATTCCTTGAGCGTACCTTCAAATTCTTTACATCGATATTCCCAGAAGTTGCGCCCTCTTCGTCCATCTTCCTAAACTGCTCTTCCTTAGCATAGTAGCCACCAGGGCCTAGATGATGGTGGTGTTTGTTCCTCTTCGCCAGCTCGGTGTTATGGGCACTGAGCTCCAATGCCTTCGGTGAAGTCTTTTGAGCCACGAACTCCTCCCATTGACTAGGAGTTATGTTGTCGAACTCATTGAAGGGAGTTAACCCCTTTTGGATATACTTCTTGTTGAGCTCCGACCTCCAACGTCGGAATGACACTCCCATGATATTGAAAGCATTTTTTTACCAGTTCGTGCTTACCCTCCAGAAATCTAAAATTGAGCTTCAGCTGCTTATCCCATAGTTCATCCTTTTTCTTCTCTGGTACCTCTTTCTAGTTAGGGATTGCTGGGTTCAATTTATCTCTTACTAGTGCCCCGATCGCATTATGGAATCGTCCTCTGAATTCCTTCGACTCAAGGATCTCCCCTGCCAGCCCGACCTCCATTATCACATAGCATGCCTTATCTGGATATTGGTTTGCTTTTCTATCCCCTCGTTTCCTCTTTGGCTTGGAAGTCGTGTTCGTAGTTGTGTCTTGAGGTTGTGGAGCAGAGGCCTCAATGTCCGTCTCTGTGGCTGTTGCCTCTGCTCTCCTTTTCTCTACTCCGTCTTGTCTGGCGAGATGTCATGGACGTCGACGTTGTCTTTTCCGAGTTTCAGGAGGGACCTGTATATACAACAGGTCAAAGTGTTAGCAGAGGTAACATAGCCAAAGCTTTAGCAAAATTTACAAACTAAGGCTTTATCCCTACCTCCTCGTTCGGGTCAAAATCCTTATCCAAATCTTTCTTCGTTGGCCTCCTTATGGCTTCACGTGGGAAAGGATCCTCGGGACTTATATATCCCTCTTCTGAGTCCTCATCATCATCATCCTCTTCTTCTTTGCCTTCAGCAGCCTCTCCTGCTCTTTCTTCTGCTCCCCCTTCCTCCTCGTCACACTGCTCCTGAGTAAGCATCACGTCTAGATCCTTTTCTAACTCATTATCGAACTGCTCCTAAGTAAGCTAGTCCTCTAGTGCTTGCTCCTCATAGGTTGGCTACTCATCATGCTCGAGGCATCGGGCTGCACTATCTGGTGTCCACGATATTATTTCGCGTTTTGTTCTAATAGATGTAAGAAAGTGTGCTTTAGGTACGCGAGAAGGTATAAAAAATCAAAAAAATCTATAAACCAAAGTAGTCCTATAAAACAATAATATATCAAAAAACGAGTAGTAGCAATAGTAGAGGCATCAGAAACATGTCAATCATTATTTGATCATGAACTTGGAGCATCAAGACATCATAACAGAGAAGAGATGAGAAGGTAATGTAGGGGCGGCTGGTAATGATGCTAAGTTCCTCACAAGTTCTTGATCATCAGCTCATATTCCATATAATGTATGCACTTGGACAATTTTATCATCGGTAAAACAAAGGAGATGAGAGGAGAGGAGAGATTTGACAAAAAAAAAAGCCTACAGTTCCCAAAAGAAAGGAGAGGGGAGAACTTTTAGGCTTCTTGCTGCAAAAAAAAAACAAAAAATCAATGGGGCACAGGATCAGTCGGAGCTCTCAGAGTTCCCAAATAGAAGCAAGCACCATGGGGTTGAAACTGAAATGATTAAACCAAATGCCTGCAGTTCAAATTCACCATTCTAATTCACCATTCTAATTCCACCGCGATTCTTGCTGATTCTACTAGAAGTCTAGAAACAATCGAGACAACACAGCACATAAATTATATTGCTAACTAAAATTACTAACTGATATTGCAATCTGCAAGCTAACTGAAAGCACATCGAAATTAAAAACTGAGATTGCTAGCAAATACCAGACAGAAAATACAATTGAAAATGACAACATAGCTACCAAAAACTAAAACTAACTGATATTACAAAACTGCAAGCTAACTGAAAGCACATTGAAATTACAAACTGAAAATACTAAGAAATACAAAAAAGAAAATAAAACTGAAAAACTACGTGGAATTGCAATTTCTGAGCTGAAGTTACTAACTGCAATTGCAAACTGAAATTGAAAACTAAAAGTCTACCTGCAATTAGAATCTAAAATTAAAAAATGAAATTACTAACTGTAATTGCTAACTGAAACTGAAAACTGAAAGTAGCACTACCTGAAATTAGAAACTAAAAATACAAAATGAAATTACTAACTGCAATTGCTAACTGAAATTGATAACTGCAGTTACAATACAAAACACCAAGCAGCTGCAAAGAAGCTAGGAGAACATGGCATAAAGCTAGCTTCCATGGATTATGTCTCAACTAGCTTGCAGTATCAGTTCAACCTAAGCATCACAAGGGATACATCCAACCACTAGCAAAACAACTATCTAACGGTAATATGTTTATTCGACATCCCAGCTCCTCCCTATATTACATCTGAACATTACGTGCGCCAAAACTGAATAGCTAGCTAGCTAGGGGAACTAGCAACCTAATAGTAAGTACTATGCTAACTGTATGTATGCTTCTTTCGTTTTCTCCCTCATTTTCTCGTGCCATACTCTTTGGCTTAAATACATGTATAGCTATACTAGGTATGTTTTCAAAATATAATACACAATCAAGTAACAAAGTATACAAACCAACAAGATCTGCATGCCTCATGACTTACTGATGATAGTGACATATATATTTGCATATGGTTCTTTATTATCACTTATATATATAACCTTTAAAGCGAACAGCATTGTTGACTTGTTTTGCTAGGAGAAATTCAAGTTAATAAGCTCGATATGAAAAGGCCTACTGAATCTTATATACGAAGTACATGAAAAAGAACTAGAGCAAACATAATGAATTCCTAAAATACATCCTAAAAAGTCAAAGCATGCAGTAACTCATAAGCGAAAATCTGTGGAGCAAACCATGCATCAATCAAACAAAAAGAACAAGGTAAATGCGACGTTTGCTAATGCATGCGCAATCCAGAAAGTGCACTACAAATATATCAATGTTACCTACTAGTGCTGACCTGCTGGGGCACTACAAAAGAAATGAAAAAGAATTATGAAAAAAGAAATTAATAGGTGAGATCAGAATCATAGCAACCAGCTAGAATCATCTCCCCGGTCTTTCTGATATTATATACAATATCTTGCTACTAACTAGTAATCAATTTCTGTTAAACTAATTAAGCTGGTGATGCCTTTAAACCAACTAAAGTGACACTAATGGAAGACAACAATAAACTGAGATTTCCCTATTTTATATTTCATTATCATGAAGAAGAATATAACATGACCCAATCTTGAAATTTTGATAAAATTTGGAACTTCTATTCCAGGAACTTGAAAGTTTGCTAGTGGACTGATTCGGGTGAAGAAATGATGCTTGAAACATCTACAAAATATCTAACATGAATTAATAAAGGAAAGTTCCAATGTTCTAATTAAGTAACGTAAGTGTATTTTGCCGCCTAGAGTAAACTCCATTAGTCTCTTTCGTTTCAAAGAAAAAGAAAGGATGCAATTGTTAGCTATATATTGTTCGAACTAAATAGCATTCAAAAGCAGAAGAGAGACAATATGATTGTCGCCTTTTTGCTCTCCCTTTTCATCCAACCAAATAATGCAGTGGCCGTGATGCAACAAGAATGATGGAGCCGTTAGCTAGCAAGATCGTCTTCTATATTCTATCAAAGCATGAAATTAAAGCCAAATGGCTAGACAGCTACTAATCTAGTAGTATCAAAGTACAACTATTAGCTAGTGTTGCATTTCATGCATGCATGGCCCTCTTTGAGAGAGCTAGGTGCCAATGAACAGGGCATGCACGGAAAGATCCCAATGCAAGTCAAGATATGCAAGATCCCAATGTTCAGATGTACTTACTATTAACTTGCTAGTTCCCCTAGCTAGCTAGCTATTCAGTTTTGGCGTATGTAATGTCCATGAAGATACACTATATATATGTCTCAACAAGCTTTGTAGTACTAATTGGTCAAATACACAAGATGGAATACACCCAAGCAGAGACCGAACACCTCACAGAGTTTACTACAACCTAACAAAGCTGCTAGCAGCTCATACCTAGAGCATGCACTTTCAGTGCTTGTTAGCGCTGGTGATTCTAAGAAATATGAAACATAACAAGCAACTATCGTATTGTCTAGATTTTCAAAAGTGCCAATAACAATCACTTCCTTATGGTCCATGTCTTAAGTTACCAATTTATGGCTTAATTCATTAACACCGAAGACCACATTGCAATCTTGATGAATGTCAATCGCAGCAATCAAATCAATGGCTACCACCGCAGCAATCAAATCAAAAAACAAAACATGAAACTATCAGAGCCAAAAAAAGGGTGGTGGACACTGGAGCGAATGGGTACTAGAGCCGCTGGGGAAGGGAGCAAGGACACCGAGGCGCACTAGCACCGGGGCCGCCGGCGGAGGGAGCGCGGACATCGGAGCGCACGGTGGGTACCAGAGCCATCGGGGAGGGAGCAGGGACGCTGAGCCGCACCGACACCGGGGCCGCCGATAGAGGGAGAGCGCATGGGCACTAGGGCACTAGGGCCGCCGGGGGGAGGGAGCACGGGCACCGGCAGTGGAAACCCTAGCCGTCGTGGGAGGGGGAACGGTGGCAGAAGCCCTAGCCGCCAGGGCGAACGACGGCGCACAGGGTAGGAGACGGACCGAGGGTTGGAGGTGGATCGGGGGAGGTAGGGCGCGGTGGAGGTAGGGCAAGGAGGCGGCGGAGGTAGGGCACAGAGGCGGCAGCCTGCCGGCGTCGTGGAGGAGAATAGCGCCCAGACTTCGAAAAATTTCTACCTACCCGCGGGCTCTGGTTTATATACCGGAGTTCATTTGTAGGGGTGGCTCCTGAGTTAGCCGCCCCTACAAATCGATTTGTAGGGGTGGTTCCTGAGTTAGCCGCCCCTACAAATATTTTTTAATTTATTTTAATTACTAATTCTGTAATTCATTCATATATAAAGAACACAATGTAAATTTATATATTAGTTTTTTATTATTATATATATATATAAATATATGTATATATAAGCAATTTTATTATATATATAGATATAATTCTATATTTTCTTCTTTTATAAAAACAATATTTTAAAAATTGAAATTTTGAATTTCAAAATAACTAATACAATTTTAGGACACTAAATGACCTCAAATGAAAATTTTGTAAACATCAAAGTTGTAGAACTCATCAAGATGTACAACTTATATTTTGATCATTTTTTCATTTGACAAAATTTAAAAAGTTCAAATTTTGAATTTCAATAAATGGCAACTTCAAACAAGATTTTGAAACCTTAAATAATTTCAAATAAGAAAGTCATGAACATAAAAGTTGTTGAACACATCACTATCTACAACTTTTATTTTGGTCATCTTTTCATTTGACTAAATTTGAACAGTTCAAATTTTAAATTTTAATAAATGGCAACTTCAAACATGATTTTGAAACCTTAAATCATTTCAACTAGAAAAGTCATGAACATAAGAGTTGTTGAACTCATCACTATCTACAACTTTTATTTTGATCATTTCTTCATTTAACAAAGTGTTAGTAAACATTGTTCACAAATCCACATATCACTCATAGTTTCATAAACTATACGAGAGACATGTTGATTTGTGAATAATGTTTACTATCACTTTATTAGATAAAGAAATGACCAAAATAAAAGTTATAGATCTGGATGAGTTATACAACTTTGGTATTCATCACTTTTTTAGCTAAAATCATTTGGTGTTTTAAAATCTTGTTAGAACTTGTCATTTTTTAAATTTGAAAATTTGAATAGCTCAAACTTTATCAAACGAAAAGAATGACCAAATCAACACAGTAACTTCATAGGGCATGATTTTAGAAAATTTTAGGAAAAAATCATCACATTTAGAGTTAGTACGAGGGAGAAAGACTAGTTATAAATTTTACTCAGAGATTAAAAAGAAAAATCACAACTGTTCATGATGATTAATGATGAACAAGCGTGATTTCTCTTTTGACTTATTTTTAAGAAGCATCGGTTCCTTAGGTAAACTATCTTCTTGATGCATCCAGGAACAATTTGCTATGGTACTTGTGACTTATTTTTAAGAAGCATCGGTTCCTTAGGTAAACTATCTTCTTGATGCATCCAGGAACACCCATGTAGTACCATCTAAGCAAACTAAGCATCCCGTCTTCCCTTTGATCTATCCAGACAAAGCAAACAGCGCGGGGTAATCATTGATAGTAACAAATATTATTGCTCTACATATAAAGTCCTCCTTTCGGAACGTATCATACATCGGCTCCCCATGCCTCCTTAGCCTCTCCATTTCTTGCATCAAAGGCTCGAGGAACACGTCTATATCAATGCCTGGTTATTTAGGGCTAGAAATAAGAATAGTGAGGAGAAGCTACTTTCTCTTCTAACACAACCACGTTGGGATGTTGTACATGGTCAAGATCACTGGCCAAGCGTTGTGGTCGCTCATCCTCTCATTGAAGGGATTCATTCCATCGGTGCTCAAGCCAAACCGTACATTCCTTGGGTCATCGTTGAATTCTTTGTGCTTCTCATTGATTCTTTACCACTGACTACAATCAACCGGGTGTGCAATCTTATCATCATCCACCTTGCGCTCATCATCCCACCATGTCATGAGTGCGGCTTTTTTAGGGCTTAGGAAGATACGTCTCAAGCGGTCGGTCACAGGCAGGTACCACATTACCAAGGCAGGAATTCTTCTCTGCTTTGCATCGTTGCCTTATGGAGTGTCCTCTGGGGGCTGAGATTCTTGTACCACCTTTTTGTACCCTTCTTATTCCTCTTTTTCCCCGTGGAGGCTTCGTCCCCACCGTAAAGGTCATTGTTCTTGTACCGGCTGGTCCCACACCGATGACATTTATCCAGTGACTTGAATGTTTTGCTACGAAAAAAGATACAGTGGTTGGGGCATGCATGGATTTTTTCAACCCCCATTGTCAATGGACTTATGATCTTCTTCGCTTGGTATGTGTTGGTGGGAACTGAGTTTGGTTGTGGCAGCACCCATGACAGGAGACGTAATAGATCATTGAAACTACAGTCTGACCAGCCGTACTTAGCCTTCAGGATGAGTAGCTCAAGCATAAAATGTGGCAATGTCCAATGTGTTGGACAGCCCTTTTCAACACCATACACAGTCTCCTTCGATGTTTTTGTCACCCTTTCTAAATTTTCTAGATCTTTCGGGCTCTTTAGTAAAATCTCGAGTCCAAGGGCTCGAATCATGTCCTCCAAATCATCTTCATCCCCGACACGTGCTCCACCATCATTATTGGCATCACCTTCGTCGTTACCATCCCAACCACCAGCATCATCACCTTGTTCATTGCCAAACTCGGGATCCATTCGTGCATCAAGCTCTGCTGAATATTGGGACATGGATTCTAGGATTTCGTCGTCGTATTCCTCCTCATCCTCGTCGTTAATAATAACCGTTTCACTATGATAAATCCACACTGTGTAGTCCTCAACAAATCATCGCATAATCAAATATGATCTGATGATAGTCACATCTGTCCATGTCATACGGTTTTTGCAATCTTTACAGGGATAAATAATTGTATCCTTATTCTCTATCAACGTCGTTGCATGCTTCTCTGTGGCTTCAATAAATTTATCCACCTCTTCACGGAAACCTACTTTGAACCTTAACGAACCATATATCCAAGAGTTCCTGTACTCCATCTTTTACAACAACAACAAAACAAACATTAAAGGACTACTTATTCAGATATATATAAAAATGAATCAAATTAATAATTACTTGAGAATAATTATATATACTTTAGATATATATGAATATAGATCAAATATAATTACATGAAGCATACAAACATACCATGGTAGAGGAAAATTAATTAATGGTCTATTTATCAATAAATAATTAAAATACATATTTATCGATTACAATAAATAATTTTAAAGATAATAATTAGCAACAATTAATATTTTACCCAATATCTTTCATGTAAACCCTAGTCCAATTTCATTAAACATAAATTTACAAAAATAAAATTAATAAAAAAATCAAACCCTAGATCTAGATCTAGATCTACATGCACATGAAACGTCTATAAAACTAACTAATTGTTCACTAAAATCAAGAAACATGGACCAAATAAGGGTATGATCTTGCTCCCCTACCTAATTTACCCTAGTACATTCAAAACTTAGGTCTATTTGCTTCATAAGTTGCTCAAACACCATAGAAGAGAGAGAAAAACAAAATTCTAATTACTCACCAACCAACCATTAAAAGTTCAAAAAAAAGTGTGAAATAGCATTTTTTTTATCTTCTACAACCTCTCCACCAAATGATTTGAGATCAAAACCTCCCACCCTTGGTAGAGTAATTTTTGGGAGGTGCCCAAGGCCTCCCTACCTTTTTTTCACGGGTTGGAGTGAGTGACCCGAGGAGGAAGATAGGGCTACAGGTTTTTATACGTGGGACATTTGTAGGGGCGGCTGGTGATTGAGCCGTCCCTACAAATCGCAACACCGGGGACGGCTGGTGAGTGAGCCGCCCCCACAAATCGACCCATTTGTAGGGACGGCTCGTATCACCAGCCGTCCCTGCTATGTCTTTTGTAGGGGCGGCTGGTCTCGTGGGTTCTGAGCACGCCCTATGCAGGGACGGCTCCATCTCCAGCCGTCCCTAAAAAAAATTAAACCGTTGCTATAAATTGTTTTTTCAAGTAGTGGGAGCCCCGAGCGAGCGCTCCCCGTGCGCGATCTAGCGACGCGGGCGATGTTCGTCGTGGCGCAGGCCCATGCGTGGGCGCGCAAAACGCTAGCGCGGGAAACGGTGCGGCACGGGCGCGCAGCAGCATGCGCTGGCGGGCGGGCGGGCGCAACAGCATGGGTACGCGTGGGCGCAGGCCTGTCCCAAGATATATATACCTATGAGATGTCATTGTAGAAGACTGCTGTCATGGCCAAACCAGGCAGCAAGCTTTACATAGAGATATATTTATTCAGAATGTCCGAAGTACACAAGTAAATGGGGACTGCGTGGCAGGTTGATTCAAGGGGAACTGCTAGTAGCAGTTTACGCAGCGGAAGATACACAAACGTTCACACTACTCGCTGGTACGCGCATGAGGCATGCCGCCGCGCCCAAGGAGTTGGACACACATAATAATTAAGGAAGAAGCAGCTAGGTCAAATTGATAACATCACATTCTCGTCGGCGGCGACGGTGGCGCAGGCATCGTCGCGGCTTTCTTCTTGTTCGACACCGGTGCTGGCGGCAGCGTCGCCCTCGCCCCCAAGGAGCGACTGTTCCAGATCATCTTCCCGCCGCGGTAGCCGTAGGCCCTGCCGTCGTTGCCCGCCGTCACAGCGCCGGCGCCGGCCGAAACACTCCTCCCATCCTCTTGAGGGGAGCAACAAAGTGGGGCGGCGAAAGAACCCACGAAGACGACCACCATGAACAGCCAAGCTAAGATTCTGCGACTCATGGCGGCTGCTACTGCTAGCGCTAGCGCTACCTCAGGAATGGTTTTTGGAGTTCGGAAGTGTGTCGTCACTGTGTCCAAACTCCTCAACTCCTGTTGTGTGTATATATATTACTACGTACACAGGCGATTTTGTGATGGATGCGAGTGTGTCCAAGGCTTATCGGAAACTGGATGCTGAAGCTACTAATCTGCTAAGCAGGCAAATAGTAGTTAGCTGTAGTATTATATACTGCACTGCACCTACTGGCTGCTGATGAGCTGCTGATGGAACGAACGACTGTATACTGGTACAATGTTTGTAGTTCGTGTGCAGGCTTTTTTGTTGACTTCAATTTATGATGTTAGATTCATTGGCTGACCTCTCACATCGAATGCATGGCTGGCCGACAGACTTTGGTGGCGCATGCGATTGAGGTTGGGGTATCAGAAAACTCCCTTCGTTTGTCTCCAAAAAACCATTCCCATTCTCTGAAGGCTAATCTGCTCGCTTGTCTCCTCTGAATTTCGTGGCTTTTGAAACCACTCGGAATCCCGAAGCTCAGAAAGATTTCTTTTTAAAAAAGTTTGGAGAACTACGTGGCGTCCGTCGGCTGTTGACAACCCACGGCGCCCATAGATACATGACTACATGTTTAAGCTTCGTGCAATAACCAATTAGTCGTTCATGTTGACTTTGCTCCATATATGATAATCACACAAGAATAAGTTAGGCCAGTTCGTGATCTAGCCTAAATTTGTTTCTTCATATGGGTTTAAAAGACGTACTTATTGGTGGATCCTGAGCTGTGCTGTCCCCTCCTATGGTACCGCGCTTGAAATCATGTTGGTGTGGAAGCGGATCCCTATAGTTATTTGTAGGTTTCCATATCCGCACTCTAAATGCACATCTACTCTACATAAAAAAATGGATAGGTAATTACGAAAGGACTGCCGCCTAGTGGTTACAAGAGCCTTAGTAGCACATGAGGTCCTATGGTTACAACAGCCTTAGTAGCGAATATTTCAGGGTTTAATGGTTTTGTGCTTTCAGTGGTAGGTGACATTCCCATCGACAGCGAGAGCGTCAGCATTGTACTATGTAATCTCAAAAATGGATAGGCAATTTACTCACTCAAACAAGGCATAGTCTGTTTATACTAGTAGTATCCTATAAGATCAATTTCAAAAAACTCCTTATATCTTTTCTAATTTACGAGAATAGAGATTCTCATAGAAAAACACCCTCCAACTGCCTCTTTAATTGGATCTAAATATAGAAATCCTCTATTTTGGATTTCTTCTAGCCAAAGATGGAGAGCGAGGATAACTCTCTAGAGTTTGCACAAGATATAAAAAAGTTGTTGAAGGGTGCAAAGATATAGAAAGCGATTTTTACTCAAATGACTCTCCAAACGGTGATTTGGAGAGTAAATTTTAGAGAGAGAAAAACGCTTGGAGATGCTCCAATGATGGAGTTCCCTATCTCCAAACATATCTCCCAATTATGCCATGTTTTGGACTGCTCTACTCCATGTCTTGTAGGTCCGTTCTCAAATCCGCAAGCCAAACATATATAGCTAAAAAAGATAATATAGGTTAGCACTACAAAAAATGCATCTAGGCTCTAAGTGGGTTTTGATAAATTTAATAACAACACGATTAAGTTACTAATGAATTTAATGAGAACTGTAGACGTGTTTAGTCTCAGGTATAACTGATATGTGTTTGGGCTCATATTGTGAAGCAAATGACAATTGAGAAATGAGTCCAAGTTTATTGATGAAATGCATGAATGATAATCATGTGGTTGTTGATGGTAGTTAATGTCAATCACAAACCGTCAATATACCTTGAATAAATGACTAAAATGAATCATCAGCATAGACTTAGGGGTTTAAACTAACAAATTCCATGAGTTTTGGTGAGTCTGTGTTTTCAGCTAGGTTTAATCAGAAAACCGCCAATGAGGACCTATTCATCAAAGGAAATTACGTTTATCCGCGACGGTACCTACATGGGAACACTCTAAAAGACTCCAGAAGACAAATCACCGAAGCAGACCCCGAGCCACTAACATGTGGGGCCGGCTGGCCCCACCTACAGACCGACCGGCCTATGGGCCCCACCTTGCAATCTCTCCTCGCTACGTCGGTTCTCCACCGCCTTAGGGTTTGCATCTACGCTGTTCTTTTAAGTCGGTTTGATCCAAGGGTCCAGGATGCTTGAAGGCCCCTATATATACCTGCCTGTACCCCCCTCCTCTAGGGCATGCATTTTGATCCTGAGAGCCTGAGGGCCAGAAACCCTAATTCATATGTCCACCAGGATCAAAGCCAGCAATCAAGAGAAGATTAGTCATCAATAGGATCTAGTCTTGTATTAGAGATAGAGAGATCGAGTGTGAGGGAAGAGTTTTGGAGGAGTTCTGGCCTGTCGATGCTCTCTCTACGGCTTGTACACTGGCGGAATCAAGTTCTTCTTGAGCTTGCTTCTGAGATTTCTTTGGTAATCAACTTCTAATTCAAGAAAGCATCTTGTTCATATCGTTCTTCAGGTTTGTGACTCTTTTGAGTACTTTAATCCTTATAGCTCCTGGGTTAAAGTAGTATTCATAGTGTAAACATGATGCTTAGACTCGGTTACTCATAAATGTACCCTATATTCTGGATCAGTGGTAGCTCACGAGGGTGACTCTTATAGCCTCGTTGAATCCTCTATAGTCCACCTCCCGTTTATAGGCCTAGCAGGACCTTGTTGCTATAGAAAATATACTCTGCCTATGTTTTCTTCCTTAGTAATATCCCCAGAATTGAACAATAGAAAACAATGCTTACTGAAGTTAGAACTAGAAGACCTTTGTGATCTCCTTTATACTCCTGTTATCTAAGCCTTGTTGCGAAGTTGGTTTCAGTTAGATTGAGTTATTCTCACACACGTTTCCTTGAGTTCGATATAAAACTAGTATACTTCCGGTGAAGTGCTCCATCTGTATAATATACGTGCGCTTGCAGATTATTCTGTGTGCGTTAATATTTACCAACAGGGGGGTGAAGCAATCGATGTCGTCGGAGTCATACTCTGGGCCATTCCCCGAGAGGATCTCAAGGAAGGTGCACAGCAAGGGGACGTCCGCCCCCGCGACGCCGGAGAGGATGGCGCTTCTTGGCATGTCGCGGCTAATGAGGTGCTCTAGCGCCAGCTGGAAGGATGCCACCGCATTCTGCATCCCGAAAGGTTGGCCCAGGAGGTAGCACCAGAAGTGGTTAGGTGGCGAGAGCACCTCACCGGTGGTGATCTAGTGGTGGACGTTGGCCAGAATGTAGAACATCTAGTGGCGGTCCGACACAGTGGGGTTCAGGCCTAGACCGTGTCGGATCTGACAGGTCAGGACCTCGAGATCTGCTCCTAGAAGTCCCAGTGGAGGGTGCGATGCTGGGGTTCGTTGCTCACCGGTGCAGCCCCGTGGAGTGGATGAAGCTCGTGGTAGCAGTCAACGACGTAGGCCAGGCTCTCAAAGTTGAGGACCTAGCCCGGAGCGAAGGCGCCGGCCATGATGAGGAACTCGCCATGGAAGCGGACACGCTGTCTGGGGCGGCGCCGCTTGCTCCAGCAACAAGGCAGTGGATCTAGGCACCGTAGAGCCTGAATCACACTTGACGCTACCCCCTACCTGGCGCACCAGCTGTCGCAGGGTCGGAGCAGCGGCAAACATAGTTGTTCGAGTCAGTATCAGAGTACGGGTCTTCGATAGCTCGGGTGGACTCAAGAACACAAGAATCACAGAGAGGATGCAATGGTTTATTCTAGTTCGGGCCAATTGATGCCCTATGTCCAGCAGCTAATGATCCTTATACTCAAAAGCTCCCCAAATCAGGGGGGGTTAAAACAGAGTGTAGAGAGAGAGATTTGGTAGGGGGTTGGCTCGGTGCTAATCCTGAGGTTGCCTCACCACTGATGGAGCCTTCCCCACATCAGAGAGGAGGAAGAAAATAGGATACGGTGGAGGAGCTCTCGGTGCTCCTCTTTGGGTTGCCCTACTCTCGGTGTTGAGCAGGAGAGGATGGAATGGGATGGAATGATCTGTCTTCCATCATCCTCCCCCTCTAGGTTTGACCTTATCCCTTATATAATGAGATAGGTCGGGTACATGGTGGTTTGGGGAGATGAGTCTACGGTCTACATGCGCCGGAGTCCAGGAGGGTCTTGCAGCGGCGCTCTGTGGACTATGGCGGTGTCGTGGAGCCAAACAAGCCTTGGGCATCGTCTGGCTACTCTGTTCTGACACTCTGCGTGTCAGGCTATGTCGGCTTGGACTGGCCTCCCCCAGGTAGACCTTCTAGAGTCTTCTTGGTGGCGTCAGAGGTCAGCTCCAAGGGCTGACGCATGGGCCCAGGAGCCGCCCAGACCCTGGAGGCCATGGGAAGCTTGTCTTCTTGTGTCACGCCCCGTGCATGACCCTATCGTGAAAGTGGTCGGCAAGGCCACGCCTTGGGCATGGCGTCCTAGAGCCCCCGAGCCTCGATGGCTTGGGGCTTGCCTTCTTGCGCTCGGGCCTTGGCTGGTGTCGCAAGTCAGGCAGGTGCCAAGGCCCGAGATTGAACGTGTTGTCAATCGAGAGCCTGAAGCCCGAGCAAGCCCCCGAGCCCTATGCGGGGGCTGCGCCATGCCTAGGCTCGGTGAGGTTTCTTGGTCGGAGGGTGCGCACGAGCATACCCGATGGGTATAGCCCCCGAGCCCCTAGGCGATCCTAGAGGGGTCAGTCAGGGGTCCCTTTGGTCAGGAACCATTGATCCCGAGGCTTAACATACCCATATATTAGGATCTCGTTAGTTGGTTTCTCTAGGAACGTTCGAACCAGCGTCATAAGACCGACCCAAACCAGTTTTGGTAGGTTAAGCTCAATCTTGTTGTTTAATTGATAATTTTGCTTGATAAGTTTTGTAGAGCCTATTCAACCCCCCTAGGCATTGACTCGGTCCTTCCAACTACATTGTTTGTGGAGCTCCAACTTAAAATTTGAGCTTTGAATTTTTGGTGCAGTTGAGAAAAATTATCACCACTTTCACTAATTAAATATTTTGTGTTGTTTTGTTCTTTTCTGCCATAAGGCTGCACCCTCCACCCTTGATCACATGTTAACCTACCACCCAGTCCCTTCCTCCAACCTTAGGGATATCAACAAAAACCACCGACTACAAGGTTTCCCAATCAATGTAGCCACCACAATAGATGGATTCATACAATGATCCTCCACTGGCCATCCTTATTTTTCACCCCTAACTCCTCTAATGCGGCAGCCCATAGGCCACACCATCAAAGGGTCTTCGCCTAGAGACCCGATTACCTAAAGGCCAAAGCCTCCTCGCAGTCAGCCAGGCCATGGGCAATGATAGTGGAAGAGCATGCACCAAACCTCAGCAAAGGTAAATCCTAGATTCGTATTGTATTTACATATAAGACTAACGAGGTTGATAAATGAATAATCCTCAAATATAAAAACAAGCACCAAACAATATCCTAGGGGCATATATGCGACCATTCACATGTAACATTCTATTCTTTGGATCTAGAGTTAGGCTACTAGCCAAATGTTGATGGTAGTTACCATTCATCATAAACTATCAATATAACTTGAAATCATGCATGAAAATGATCACCAACATAGACTTAGGGGATTAAACTAACAATTTTCATAAGTTTTGGTGAATCTATGTTTTTAGCAGGGTTTATCTAGAAAACCGTCAAGGTGCATTGATTCGTCAAATTAAATCACGCTTATCTGCAGCGTAAACAACTCCAGAACGTTCTAGAGGACACCAGAAGACACTCCACCGAAGCGGGGCCGAAGAGGATGTCAGGTGGGGTTGGCCCTACCTGCAAGCCGGCTGGTCCCCTATCCCCACCAGTCAGCCTCCGCTTTGACGTCGGTAGCTCCACTACCTCCTAGATTGCATCTATGTCATTTATTCAAGTTGATCTGATCCAAGGGCTCAGAATTGTTCCTTCGGCCTATATATACTAGCCCCTGCCCCCATCCCTCAGGCAGATTTCCATAACTCAGAATTAGATCAGAAATTAGGGTTTCCAGAGAGAAGAATAGAGCTCCAATTCTTCAAAGTTCTAGTATAGGCTAGCTAGCAAGACTCAAGTAGAGTTTGGGCTATTGCTCAGGATTTTGGATTCGCCATCTGAAGGCTGGTAAAGCCATTGTATCCTTTTATATTTTGACTTTGTGCTACTTCAATACTATGTTGCTATTTATTATGTTCCTAATTTGCTCTAGTTGTATGCTTGATATAGTCATGATTGATGAAGAATTTATGCATATGTTCACAGAGCGCTTAGCTCAATACTCGAGTGAGTTAAGTGGTCGACATTATGTAAGCATGGTGCTTAAATACTATTTACCTATGGATGCACTCTACACTCTGGGCCATATGGTAGATCGTGAGTGTGACACTCTCGTTGAGTCCTTTGTAGTCCACTCCCCGTTTGCAGAACAAGTAGAACCCGGTTGCGAAGGGAGTCAAGCTCTATTCTTGATCTTCCTTAGTAATGTTCCTTATGCATAGATACAAAGTTAATTATGTTATAGATGAGAGTGTATATACTTGGGTGTACAAAAGACTTAGTAAATAAAGAATCACTTAGGAATCTTTTGCTCTTAGCTAATCTCCTGTCTAGCCATACTACATTTATGAGTATCTATTTCTATCTCTGGATTACTATCAATGTCTTACACTTATCATTTATTTATCATTTGAGTTACCCCTATTAAAGCATGAGAGTTAATGATCTTATCATAAGTGTACATATTTATCAATATCTCTAGCCACCCCATCTCTCCTTCCAGTGGATAAAATATAAATAACGATACCAGGTATACTCTCGGGTGAAATGCTACAATGATATATTATCTGTGCGCTTGCGGATTACTTAATATATATAAATTTACAAGTGTTCTAAATAATTACCATCAAAGCATTTCTGGCATCATTGGTAGGGATGACAACTTAGTAAGTGTGATGCTAAAAAATACCAACAAGTATTTCTGGTGCCGTTGCCGGGAAGAAGTACAAGGCTAAGAGAATTGATCAAATAAATACTTATTGACAAGATCATAACTTTATACCTCTGCTTTAGTAGGCTTATCCTTGTTTGTCTTTGTTCATATTTTATACAGGGTATTGTAGGATTGGTTCTGATTCATCAACAAAATCCATCAATCACAATCAAACCAATCAAGAGGAAGCTTAACACTAGTTTCTGAAGCTATGGCCGAAAAGACTATGCGTGAGTTCTCTGCTCCAAGCACCAAGAACATTCACACTAGACCAACACTCAAAACCAACAACCTTGAGTTCGAGCTCAAGCCAAGCCTCATCAACATAGTGCAAGCTATCCTATTTAGTGAAAAGGCACATGAAGATGCTAGTGCTCATCTCCAGAATTTTCTAGAGATTGGCAACACAATCACCATCAAGGATGTTCCTCAAGACATCATACTACTTCGCCTCTTTCCATTCTCACTAGTGGGAAGGGCGAAGCAGTGGTTCTACACCAACAAAGAAGACATCAATACCTTGAGTTCTAGCAAAGTTTTTCCCTATAGGCAAGACCAATGCCTTAAGAGGAAAGATTTCCAATTTCCAATAGTAAAAAGGAGAGACCATTCCAAAGGTATGGGAACTTTTCGAAGAATACATTTTAAATTGTCCTCATCATGGGATGGAAGATTGGTTGCTCATGTAAAGCTTTTACCATGGAACTCAGAAAGCTCATGAACAACTAGATGCCACAGCTGAAGGATCATTTATTTCACTCACCCTTGAAAAGGCTAAAACTCTCATGGAGAAGATAGCCTCTAACCAAGGCTAGTCTCAATGCAACATCCAAACATGCAATAAGAGCGAAGAAGTACCAGAAGAGGTGTGTGCACTGTCAACCAAGATGAATGTACTATTGAATTGGCTTAAACAATGAGCCAATTACAAGAAAGATCGTCAGGCCATACAAGATGCCTTTAATTTCCAAAATGTATGTGGAGAATATTTGGGGGTTGATTTCCCCGAATATCAAGAAGATGCAAATATTGTCAACAACAATTTTGCTCCTCAACAACAGAGACAAGGATGGAAACAACAACAATAACAATGGCCAACTAACCAAGGTAAGTACCCAGGTAATTACTATAATTCCTCTAATCCCAAGCAATCATCATTGAGAGACTTGATCTTAGAACAAGCCAGGATTAATGAGAATATTTCTAAGAAGCTTGCTTTTAATGATAAGGTACTAGAAAACATAAATACTAAAATAGATTGTTTTTCTTCTGCTATAAAAGATCAACTTAGCTATAATAAAAAGATAGAATCTCAATTAGCTCAGTTGGCCGCTGCTATGCCTTTTGCCACTAACCTTGAAAAGGTCAGCGCCATAACTACAATAGGTGGCAAGTCTACTCGTGATCTACCATATCCAAGAAGGATAGGTAAGACACCGGCAGCAGTACAAGAGGAGAAGAAGGACGATGAAGTTGAAGAAGTTGAGCTACAAGCACAAGAAATGAAGCAAGATTTTCATGACACCAACCTCCTACCGTTTCCATGCAGAAATCGAAAAGAAAAATGGATGAGCAGTTTGAGGAGTGTAGTGTGGCCATCCTAAACACATCGCCTGTCAAGAAGAAGGATCCAGGATGTCCCACTATCGGTTGTTCAATCAGAAACCAAAACTTTGAGAATGCGCTATGCGATCTTGGAGCAAGCGTCAGTGTCATGCCCAAGAAGGGTTTCAGCAAGCTCCATTATTCAACACTCATGCTGACGTCAATGTGCTTGCAACTAGCCGACCAATCGGTCCGCTACCCTGCAGGAATCACCGAGAATATTCTGGAAAAAATAAGAAACTTCTTTGTTCTAGTGGATTTTATAGTACTTGACATGCAGGAAGACATGAAGACACCCCTCATTCTTGGGAGACCCTTCCTGAGTACTACAAATGCACACATTGATGTCAGAGCCGGAGAAATTAAGTTCCATATCAATGGCAAGGAAGAGCGATTCGCTTTCAAGCCAAGATCGGGACAATGCTCTACATTGGAGTGGCAAGAGAAGCAAGTGCAACTATTAGGGTCTCCATCTTCGAGACCGACTAATGCACCTGAGGAATAAATATGATCGGAGAAGTCTGGTTCGGTGGACTTAAAATCCCGAACCCTCGCCGGGAGGTAAAATCGAAAGTTATCCATATTCACTTTTTCACATTGCATTAATCATTTTATCTTTACATATTTACTTTTCAATATCTTCATTGCATTTAGAAATCAAAATAAAAATTCTCATCAGGACATTATAAAAATTAAGCCCCATGTAACTAATTTTTACGGAGCGTAAAAACCCGTAATAAATATTTACCGTAGAGGCGTAAAAAATTAAAAATACCATCTATTCATCTTCCCATATTTCATAGTATCATAAAATATTTTTGCATTGCATATATATACGTGTGTATATGGTAGAAATACATGCAACCAGAACCCACAGGAAACATGGAGGACCCACTCAACCACCACCTATCACCTCCATTTTCACCTCCGTCTTCACTCAGGTCATGTCTCCACCGAATTTGCACCGACGGCCATCCATTCTTGTTTAAGTGCGAAGCAAGGAAATATCTAGAGTAAAAGGACGCTAGTTGGCCACCATGTGGGGCCGGCTAGCCCTACCACTTGGCCAGCCGTCCTGCTGCTGCGCCACCTAAAAATGGTACCAGTCCTGCTTGCTCTAGGCCTCATACACACTCACAATTTAGTATTCAAGTTCAAAAGTTCGAATTCCCAAGTTCATAGTCTAAAAATCCACTTAGTAGTACTATTGGAATTAGAAAGAGTGAGAAGAATTAAGAGTGGAAGTGTTGTCATAATTAAGAGGGAAAATAAAAAAGATTAGGGTGAGAGTTCTGCCAAAATCTTGATTAGAAAATTCATTTGGCAATCAAGAACGACTAACCCTCGAACGACTAACCCTTGGATGACTAACTTCTAGACGGCTAACCACTGACTTTTTATTTTCCTAATCCGTACCACAAGTTGTGTTGTCTGCTTCTTAGATGAGCAAGTTTGTGAGCAAGCTCAAGCACGCGGCGTCGTCCTGTTCAATGAGAAGCTCTTCTTCCCAGGGGAGCACCGACACACAGATCGACGTTCCATCTCCCACTAGCAGAGCGCCGCCTCAGTCATCCTTAGCTGAAAAGAATATTCTGCTGGAGGAGAAGCACCTTAAGTTTTAGAACAAGACAAAGAAAGACTCCTTCAAGCAGTAGAAAACCCAAAGGTTCATTCCTACTCCTTCCTATGACCTAGCCCTTTTGCAAGCAACAAGTATGGACCTCGAATTTGAAATCATATTTAAAACTGTTAGATGGGAAAATGTTTGGCAAATTGATGAGCGGGGTCTACGCTCTTAACACTGGAATTTCTATGCACTATGCAAACCACTAATGCTGAAGTTACATTTAGACTCTTTGGGAAAGATTTTTCTATCCTCTAGAGGGAGTTTAGTAAGCTTCTAGGATTTAATGCACAGTACATAGTTGATGTAGACTCTCCTCTGCAAGATTTTGATAGAGTGAAATTCTGGAGAGAAATAACCAGAGATCCCAATTGTCACCGTCCTCACACTAGTGATATGCATCACCCTACCCTGCACTTCTTACATAAGTGGCTAGGTTTCTCTTTATTTCCTAGAGCTGATTTTCACACAATAAGAATTGATGAACTTAAGCTATTGTATACCATGGTTAAGAGAAGGAAAGTTTCACCTGTTAAGTTCATGATGAATCAATGGAAGGAAGTTTTTGAGCTCATGGGTGATGTTGGGTGCACCTCTTTGGTCACTCGCATTGCCCAAAATTTGGGTCTATTGAAAAATGCTTCGCTCTCTTACATTGATGACATTGACCCCTGGTACATTGATATGGATACTTTCTCAAGGCTCACATGCTAAAAAAGAACAATAATGGTCAACTTGTCATGATGTATCTGGGATATACAACTGAGATTCCGTTACCAGATCAAAACCTTGGTTTGTATGCCGTGAATTCTTTTATCTTTGAGTTACAGGTCAAGGAAGCAGCGCCTCACAGAAGTGCTTCTTCAAGAATAAGTCGTAACCTATAGCCCCGATACCGCGGCGATGACCCAATTCCCGAAGGACTAGCTTTTACCAGCTATGCAGGCTAGGATCAACAAGGATCTTCTTGCATGTACCAATCCATGCATGCTGGCTGGGAGCAACCCGCTCCTCGACACTCTGAGAACTCCTGACAGTAGGGCTCAAGTGAGCAATGGTAGTATGGCAACTTGGACTACTATCAGCAACAGTGCTATGAAAAAGTTTCAAGCAGCCACCAGGGAGAACGTATGTCCTTCTCTACTCGTGGCTATCATGATCAGCCAATGGGCTACCATGACTAGCAGATGGAGCATTCCCGCCTTGACACCAGGTTGACAACTATAGAAGAAATGCAGCAAGACATTCAGAACACGCTTCACCAGCACTCCCAGGGGCAAGCAGAAGTGGGAGACCGCATCACCAATATCCAGCAGCATCAGCAGCAGAAGAATGAGAACTAGAACTACTTGTTTCAGAAGCTCAACTTTGACCCGCCATTCTGATTGACTATAGCAACACCCAGCTTGGGAGAGGATCCCCCATTATCTAAGGTAAGTTTTCTTTTCTAGTATTTTGTTTCTTTTTCCTTTTCTTTATTTATTTTTGAGTTTGTCTTATATTTATAAAAAATGCATAAATAAAAACAAAATAAAAATTTGTCTTTGTCTTTTATATATTAAGTAAGGTGTGATCTAAAAAAATGAAAATCAAATAAAAACATTGTGTATAAAGTTTGCTTTAAATTCCATTTTTAAGGGTTAAATAAAGGAACTTTGAAGATGATCTCTCATAATGGAAATGATGAATAGTTGCTATGTTGTAATTTCTTTCAAGTACCTAATTTTGAGCCATGAATTCTCCTGAGTTTTGGATAAGATTGATATGATATGAGAATTTTCTCTGAACTTGAAACTCGTGGGTAGCATATGCTTGATCTTAGTCTAGGTAATTGACAGATATGATATGAGAAGGTTTAAGCTAATATTTATCTTGTTCCAAGTGATACTAAATTCTGGAGATTTCTTTTGAAAAACATAAAAATGCAACATGATGAGTTCATGTATGACAAAGCTTGAATTCCTACCAGAGCCAAACATGCTGATATTTAGGCTAGGAAAACTATATGTTACTTGTTTTGTATTGACTTTGGACAAGCTTTGTTGACCCTTATGAGAGGTTTGTCATGCTCTTAAAATCAAGATCACGTACACACCACCCACATATGCATTACTCCTACACTAGGGGTATGCGCAAAAACATGTCATTCCTTTTAGATTCACCCAAAAATGTTTTACTGCTACACTGGGAGTAAACACCAAAAATATTCTTGATAGTCCACCAAATAAATGCTCCAAGTTCTTGTTGCTATCTCTCAAAAATTTTGTTACTGAGAAGAGGCATGGGCTATACAAGAGTTATTCATAAAAGAAAAAAAGAAAGTATTGAAAAAAATGGACAAGTGTCTGAATTATCAAAACAATGGGTACTTAGATGTCCGTCTGAAAAAAGGGAAAGAGATGAATAAGAAAGCCCATGTTTTCTTGCAAATATTTCCAAGTTTCAAATAAGAGATAAGTTCTCAAGTAGCATAGTAGAATTACTCTAGTCACCATATATATCTACCATATATTCCACACACATGCACATTTTGATTTGATTGTATGACTCAACTCTCTTTGGATCCGTTGTTTGACTTTACAATATATGTATTGCAAGTATGCTCTTTTATATTATCACCATTCCTATGAGCTCTACATAAGCCTTAGTTGTAGGAAAAGAAACTCATAACATTATTATTGCCTTGGTGAGGATCCACAAATACCACATATTTTGAGAGATTTGAGAGTGTCATACAATGGAATCTCTGAATTTTATTTTGAAAACTTGCAAAAAACTTCAGAATTATGGTTGAACAAAGAACTTGAGACATAGTGCTTGACTTGATCATTCTTCTTTCAATTCTTTAAGACCCAAGTGAAGGCTACAAGCCCCATGGTTAAAGGTAATATGGGTAAGTTTGAAAGTTAGATTAGTTTGTTCTAATCCAGAGGGCAATTCTTGTTTGAACGCATGTGTACTTTTGAGGAGTGAAAACATCATAGCAACTCCTGATCCATTGCTAAGTTCGGCAATTGCTCGGGGACGAGCAAAGGTTAAGCTTAGAGGAGTTTGTTGATGGCAGTTACCATTCATCATAAACTGTCAATATAACTTGAAATCATGCATGAAAATGATCACCAATATAGACTTAGGGGTTTAAACTGAAAATTTCCATAAGTTTTGGTGAATCTATGTTTTCAGCAGGGTTTATCAGAAACCATCAAGGTGGATCAATTCATCAAATTAAATCATGCTTATCCGCAGTGTAAACAACTCCAGAAGGTTCCAAAAGACGCTAGAAGACACTCCACCAAAGCAGGGCCTGAGAGGACCTATAGGCCGGCCGGTCACCAGTCCCCACCAGTCAGCCTCCGCTTCGATGTTAGTTACTCCACCGCCTCCTAGATTGCATCTATGCCATTTATTCAAGTCGGTTTGATCCGAGGGCTCAGAATTGACACTCTGGTCTATATATATCAGCCCCTGCCCCCTCCCTCAGGTAGATTTCCATAAGTCAGAATCAGATCAGAAATTAGGGTTTCCAGAGAGAAGAATAGAGCTCCAATTCTGCAAAGTTCTAGTATAGGCTAGCTAGCAAGATTTAAGTAGAGTTTGGGCTATTGCTCATGATTCTAGATTCACTGTCTAGAGGCTGGTAAAGCCATAGTATCCTTTTATATTTCGACTTTGTGCTACTTCAATACTATATTGCTATTTATTATGTTCCTAGTTTGCTCTAGTTGTATGCTTGATATAGTCATGATTGATGATGAATTTATGCATATGTTTGCAAAGTGCTTAGCTCAATACTAGAGTGAGTTAAGTGGACAATGTTGACACATGTGGAGGCACACAGAGACAAAATCCACAAGTGCACGAGTATCGAAGTAGTTTTCACCCGGAGTATTATCGAGTATCATATCCACAGGGAAACGTGTGTGCCGTCTAACAACTAGTTTGTTCAAGGATAGCAATCAAGGTTTAAGGTATGAGTAGAGAGGATTCCTATGGTTATGACCCTATGCAAAGCAAGGCTTATGATTCTAGTGTTCACTTTGTGACGCCGCTTAGACAGTAAAGCACCGCTAATAGATAACTCTACCATCATGACTATGGTCCTACTAATTTAATAACCTGCTCAATTTGGTGTGGATTATGAAGGATAGATGGGGCTATCACCTCCCGCTGCTACCACACAACCAAGAAATAGGGAGCAAACACGGGTAGCCAATAGCCTAATCACCACGCTTATGCTAACGATTACTACTCTAATCTAGAGATCTAACAAGGACTAGAGCACTCAAAAGAACTGTGAACCCATGAACAAAAGAGCATAAAACTTACTTTAAATAGAAATCAATTACCAGAGGTATCTCAAATGTAGACTTGGAGAAGCCAAGATCCACCAAAGTACAAGCCGTAGAGATAGCATCGACAGGCTAGTACTTCCCCTAAACTCTTCCCTTACTCTCTCTCTATTAGTGTACAAAGAATAGATCCTAACTAGAGGACTAATCTCTCTTGAATGCGATGCCCTGATCCTGAGATGAGGATATGAATTAGGGTTTTAGGATGGCTCTAGGAAGGGGGATACAGGGCCGTATATATAGGGGGTAGAGTCAATTCTTGGGAAACCGACATACGAAGGAGACACTGAACCATGGGTCCCACAGACCTACCAGCCCCACTTGGCAGCCCCTCGCAATCTTCTTCAGTGTGGTGTCCTCTGGAACCTTCTGGAGTTGTTTACGTCGTGGTTAAGCGTGATTTACTTTGATGAATAGGTCCACCTTGACGGTTTTTTGGATGAACCCTGCTGAAAACACAGATTCACCAAAATTCATGGAATTTATTAGTTTAAAACCCTAGACCTATGTTTGGAGATGAAATTAAGTATATATGCAGGTTATATTGATGGTTTATGATTGATGTTAACTACCATCAATAGTCGAAATTATGTAAGCGTGGTGCTTAAATATTGTTTACATGTGGATGCACTCTACACTCTGGGCCATGTGGTAGATCATGAGCGTGACACTCTCGTTGAGTCCTGTCTAGCCATACTATATTTATGAGTATCTATTTCTATCTCTAGATTACTATCAATGTCTTACACTAATCATTTATTTATCATTTGACTTACCACTATTAAAGCATGAGAGTTAGTGATCTTATCATAAGTATACATATTTGTCAATATCTCTAGCCACCCCATCGCTCCTCTTTGTGGATAAAATATCAATAACAACACCTAGTATACTCTCGGGTGAAATGCTACAATGGTATATTATCTGTGCGCTTGCGGATTACTTAATATATATAAATTTACAAGTGTTCTCAATAATTACCATCAAAACATTTCTGGCATCATTGCTAAGGATGACAACTTAGTAAGAATGATGCTAAGAAATGCCAACACCAAGCAGCTACAGCTGCTACATAGTTGACCTACAACTCCAAAGTGGATATACTCTAAAGGTAGAGCCCCAAGGTCACGAAAGGCCATGTTAATGGGATGGTTTGCAGCTCTAGCGTAGGTAAGTGTGTTTGTCGTGTGTAGAACTGACATCCTTCATAGCTTCGTACGATTTGTTGAGCGTCCGCAACCGCTGTGAGCCAGTAAAAGCCTTGTCGAAAGACCTTCCCAACTAGCATTCTAGGCACCGCGTGATGTCCATAGATTCCTACGTGGGCCTCCCACAGGAGTCGCTGCCCCTCTTCTTATGAGATGCATCTCTAGAGAATTCCTGAGGTGCTATGCTTGTGAAGGATGTTTACTATGATCATGTAGGATTTGCAGCGCCTCGCTAGGCGTCACACCTCCGTTAGGTCATCAGGTAAATTCCCCCGCACTAAGTTTTCTATGAAGGACGTGGTCTAGTCCATCCTAGTGTCCATCGCCGTTCGACTGATCGCCATCAGGCCAGGAGGGTCCACAACCTCTTGTTCACGGTTGTGTTCGATCAGTAGGGCAGGCTTCGCCTTGTCGGCCGCGATAGTTGTTTGGTCGTGCGGCCGAAGAGCTCACACCGACGGTTCATGCGCATTGTTGATGAACACTCCCGGTGGGGTAGGTCACTAACTTGATGCAATCTTAGCTAGGGAGTCAGCGGCTAGGTTATCTCGTCTGAGGATGTGGTGGAGTTCTAGCCCGTCGAATCTTTCTTTAAGCTTCTAGACCTCATCGTAGTAAGCCACCATCTTGCTATCGCGACATGATGCTTCTTTCATGACCTGGCTGAAGACTAGCTCCGAGTCTCCTCTGATGAAGAGGCAACGGGCGCCAAGCTCGGAGGCAATCTTGAGGCCATGGATGAGGGCTTCATATTCTATGATGTTGTTGGTGGGTCAGAAGTGGAGTCAGATGGTGTACTCCATGTGCTCTCCTGTCGAGGAGATTGGGACGACCCTAGCCCCTACTCCTGTGGCCATGAGTGGCCCATCAAAATACAACCTCCAGACTGCTGACCAGCTGGTTAGCTTTCCTAGACTTCATGATAATGTTATCGATGTAGACTTTCATGATTTCCTTGACGAGCTCATCGAGGCATCAGTTCATGCATCTTTGGTAGGTGGGTCCTATGTTCTTGAGTCCAAAGGGCATGGTGATGTAGTAGTAGGCGCCAAAAGGGGTGATCAAGGAGGTTGCGAGTGGGTCGGCATCCTTCATCATGATTTTATGATACCCTGAATATACATCTAGGAAGAATAGGGTTTCACAACCAGTGGTCGAATCAACTACCTGATCGATTCGCGGTAGCAGGTAGGGTACGTTTGGGCATGCCTTGTTCAGGTTGGTGTAGTCCACGCACATCCTCTAAGTCCCGTTCTTCTTCTGGACCAAGACTGGGTTAGCAATCCATTTAGGCTGGAAGACTTCCTTGATGAATCCTGCCGCCAGGAGCCTAGCGATCTCTTCTCCAATGGCCTTCCACCTTTCGTCGTTGAAGCAACGAAGGTGCTGTTTGACCAGTTTGGCTCAGGGCAAGATATCGAGGCTATGCTCGGTGACCTACCTTAGGATTCCTAGCATGTTGAAAGGTTTCCATGTGAAGATGTCTTGATTGTAGAGCAGGAAGTCGATGAGCTCGTGTTCTTGCCAGTTAGAGAGGCCATAACCAATTCGAATGGTTTTGTTGGTGTCTTTGGGGTTGATCTGCACCGCCTTGGTGTACTCTGTGGGCTTAAAGGCTCCCACAGATTGCTTCCTCATCCTGGATTTAGGTGCAACCTCGGTCACAGTAGCCTGGATAGTTCACAGCTCTAAGGCTCAGCTCGCTGCTGCTGTGATGCTAAGGTTTTCCTCCTTGTAGGAGTGCGCCTGGTGTAGGTCGCCGCTTACCATGATGGTTCCCCAAGGGCCAGGGAGTTTAAGCTTGAGGTAAGCATAGTTAGGAATGGCCATGAATTTCGCATAGCATGGCCGGCCTAAAATGGCTTGGTAAGCGCTAGGAAGGTCTATTACCTCAAAGTCGAGCATCTCCGTATGTAAGTTCGTTCGTCCTCCGAATGTGGTGGGCAGGGTAATCTGCTTGAGAGGAGAAGCTCATGCTCTAGGTACAACCCCATAGACGGGGGCACTTGTCGGCTATATCACCACCCTAGAGAGGCCCATGGCATCGTACATCTGCAAGTATAGGACATTGAGTCCGCTCCCACCGTCCATCAGTACTTTCATGAGGCACATTTCGCCAACGGTTGTGCTGACGATGAGGGGGAGCCATCCCGATGGCTGAATGTGGTTGGCGTGATTGGACCTATCGAAGGTGATTGCTGCTTCTGACCATTTCAAATAAGCCAGGGTGGCCTAGGCTTGAGTCACGGTCATGTTGATCTTCCTCCCGCTCGAGTCTTCTTTTGCTATGACTCATTCGTAGATGGCTCGCCGATGAACGGCATTAGTCATGATAGGTTCCTAGGCGTGGCTGTCGAAAGTCGTTCCACAAGTTTGCCCCATGTGGACCAAGGGATCATGGCCTCTAGGATGGTGGACATGGCCAGGATCTTGAGCGTGGGAGGGTTCTGGCCCTCTCGTCATGATAAGTTTTTGGATGCAGCCGTTGTGGGTTGTTCCATGAGCATGCTTGCCGATGGTGATGAGTGAGGGTGCCAACCCCCTATGTATGTGAACTCTAGGAGGCCTAGGATGTGGCTGAAGGTGGACGCGGGTGTTGGCCCTTCGACGCTGGCAAACTCATAGTTTTCATAGCGGATGTGGCCACCATGGGCTATTCCACTAGCGAGTCCACCAACGGTGTGAGGATCCATCACTTCCTTCTCAACAGTCGAGAGTGCGTGACTGTCCCCTACCTAGCGCGACAACTGTTGGATAGAATAAATGTTTTTCTTTAAATCAATAGCGGTTCTATATTAGCCATGCGTAATAGGTGCTACAAGATTGGGTGGGATGTGGCACCTTCAGTGTAGTCGTCTCTGTACTCCTCATGGTACTCTCGATCCTCGTCCATCTGGTTCTCCTCCGAGTCTGCAAACGATCGCATTATAGTCGCGTTAGCGACGTCTATAGAATAGCACAAAGAAGCAATGAAAATTCAAAAGAGCAAAATGCACTCAAACATGGGTTCATTGCGTAAAGCTCGATTTTAGATGAATTTTGGTCCTGGTTTCGTATTTTTCTAAGGTCGTATGAATTAGTTATGAATTTCTAAAGTTTTAATCATTTCTGAAAATGGGAAAAGGCTGAATTAATCCTGGGCTGTCACGTGTCACGCTGTGGCTGGTCCACGTGGCATGCTGACATCAGCGTGACGTCAGCATGACGTCATCGGCTTGGCTCTGAGCTGACAAGTGGGGGGTCCTGCTGACATCATCTTGACGTCAGCATGACGTCACTTACTGACAAGTGGGTCCGGAGTCTCTGTGTCGCTGACATGTGGGGCTAGGTCAATCGTCAACGTTGACTGGTCAATGGTCAACTAGGTTGGGCTTCGACTAGGCTTTGGTGGGCCTGGACGGGGCTAGATTTGGGCCAGGCCGGCCTAGACACGTGGCATGCTGTAGCGCTGCCACGTCATAGCCATGGGCCCCCACTGGGCTTCGTTCATAGCTCAGCCCACACTACGTGGTTCACGGTGGACTCATGTTCACGGTCCATGGACCGTTGGCTGGTCTTCGGTGGACCGAGTCCACCCTTCTTCCCTCTGGCCTGGCCCATGTGCACCGGGTGCAGGCGTGTGCGGCCGGCGAGGGGAGTCCTCTACTTCCATCCCCGGCGCGCTCCCGCTAGTGGTGCGCTCACCGGCGAGCTCTTACGGCGGCGCTGATGTCCAATTATGGTGGGGAAAAGCTTCACCAGGCCTCGACGAACACGGTGGTGGGGTCTAGGTGGTGGCCAGGGCTTCCCAGGGCTATAAAGCAACGCCCAGAGCCCTAGGGATTCCTTAGCCACCGCCGCCGCTTGGTGGCCCAACAGCCCGCACCGCACCGAGAGAAGAGGGCAGAGAAGGAGTTCGGAAGAGGGGGAGGCCAGCAGAGAGAGCTCGGAGGCACCGATCACCGAAGCCGGAGCGCCACCCTAAGCACCTACCCCAACAACGTGCATCGCCACTGCACCACCACCGAACGCCGCCAGCATCGCTCGGTGAGTCCTTTGGCTGAGACCTCCTCCTAGCCCTTGGACGCCGTAGCAGTGCATGCGCACGCTGTGCTCACGACGCCGCCATCATGGCGCGGCCACCACTTGCGCACCCGGCCACCTCGCCGAACTAGGATGTAGTTGTAGCACCACCACAACGCCCGAAGGGTAGCCGCGTAGACCGAGACCCCGTTAGCCGGCCACAGCGTCCTGGCCACGAGCACCGGACCTCAGCCGGAGTTCAGTCGTGCACCATCACCGCGCGCGGACTTCGCCATGCCTTTTGGTCACCGTCGACACTTTACCCTGTCGCCCGCTAGCCTTATGAAAGGGAACGGGGCACCAGGACCCCTAGAACAGCCCCTAGCTGCCCCGCCGGCGAGCACCGCCACGACCAAGCCACCGACTAAAGCGACCTGATTTCCGTGAAGGGAAATCCATAGAGTCGAAGTGTATTATGACCGTTGTAGGTCATATTACCCAAATTCCAGTCGAATACAACATCCATACAATGATAATATCATAGTACATAAAGTGCGGAATTACATAAATTATTACATCGCCGCATTGGCGGAATCAATAGTGGCATTCATTCAGAACAGCTTGTAGATAAGATCGCCAAACTCGAGCATAGGAACGAACCTCTCAACCGTCAAACTCCTCGGAGCTATACTCCTCAGCAGAACCTGTGTGCCAAAATTTATCAGTACGATTTGTACTGGCCACTCCCACCCTGTGAGCATTGCTTTGTGGAAATTGGATGCAAGTTGGATATAATCAAAAGGAACCAATAAGGCTGGGGTTTCCTATGCAATAGCATATCAAGTATATAATAATAGTTGATCAAGTTTTAACACCATTCCCACACCTATTCCACCCCACTTCCATCCAGAGCTAGGCTTCGATCCTAGGATCGATATACCACCATCTCCACACCATCACCATACCATCACTCAGTCGACAGGCCAACTCCCTCTCAGCACTGTCTCAAGGCCTGTAGCCCTAGGCTATGACCGACACTCTCTCACGGGGGAAGAAGAGAAGGACTCATCTCTCTATCTAGTTTAAGCAAAACCCAGGAAAGGTCCATAGCTGACAAGTTGGCACATGTATCGATCGATCAACCATACACTCTACAGAGGTTTTACATAACCATAAGATCTGCCTTCTTCGCTGACCATCGTCAACTGGGCTGATTCCGGCCGCTTGCTAGCCTAGGATAATGCCACTCTACCATTCAGCCCTGGTACACCCCAAGTCTAGTCTGGGGTGGCTGAAACTGTGAGTCATGAGCCGGGTCCACAAGGTCTCCATGAAGTCTTGGAAGGGTGTGGGGGAATCCTCCGCGTCCCGTACCTCCTTACATTGTCCGCTATCAACTTAGCAGTAGTGGCAATATCCTACCAAGTAGTCCGGCCGTCCCGCACCATATAGGGCGAGTGGTACGTAAGGCTTCCCGGTGAATCTAAGTACTAGTAAGTCCTTAGGGATGACCAAGCCAGAATGTCTTCATCAGGGTTTCCATTTACCGTGCCACCACAGCACCTCCACCCTGGGCTCCTCCCATTACAGGTTCACACCCAGGGCCACCTCATATACCATTTACCCACCATAGGTATCCATTCCAGGGGTGCCCAGGTAGCACCCCATGGCAAGACTTGCCCCAGGCTCGTCGTATACTCCAACTTGGTCGACACAACCCTCACCCTCCACACACCCATGTCACACACGTAGCACTATCCCCATAGTCCAGATAACACTAGTTTCCACCACGCATTAATGTAGTATAAGCGTAGTAGAAGTGTAAGCAATGATATATAGCAGTAAGCGTGTGTCTAGCCTAATAGCAGGGTATGCAGGGGTAAGGTTGCGTCAAGGTAAAGGCCATCAAGTAAGCATACTACCATGCAAGTCCTATCATTGTATGATTATAACAGTAAGTAAAGCAATAGCAGTTCTATATTAGCCATGCGTAATAGGTGCTACGAGATTGGGTGGGATGTGGCACCTTCAGTGTAGTCGTCTCTGTACTCCTCATGGTACTCTCGGTCCTCGTCCGTCTGGTTCTCCTCCGAGTCTGCAAACGATCGCATTATAGTCGCGTTAGCGATGTCTATAAAATTGCACAAAGAAGCAATGAAAATTCAAAAGAGCCAAATGCACTCAAACATGGGTTCATTGCGTAAAGCTCGATTTTAGATGAATTTTGGTCCTAGTTTCATATTTTTCTAAGGTCGTATGAATTAGTTATGAATTTCTGAAGTTTTAATCATTTCTGAAAATGGGAAAAGGCTAAATTAATCCTGGGCTGACATGTGTCACGCTGTGGCTGGTCCACGTGGCATGCTGACATCAGTGTGACGTCAGCATGACGTCATTGGCTCGGCTCTAAGCTGACAAGTGGGGTCCTACTGACATCATCTTGACGTCAGCATGACGTCATCAACGTCATCCGTTCCGACAGGTGGGGCCAGGGTCTCTTGGGTCACTGACTTGTGGGGTCCAGGGCTGTTGACGTCAGCAGCTGACGTCATCGTGACGTCAGCATGATGTCACCTCGGCTGTATTGTTACTGACAGGTGGGACCCGCGTGACGTCGTCATGACGTCAGCATGACGTCACTTACTGACAAGTGGGTCCGGAGTCTCTGTGTCGCTGACATGTGGGGCCAGGTGAACCGTCAACATTGACCGATCAGATTCATAGCAAGACAAAGCCTAGGATAGAGGAGTTTGAGTTAGCCCTGACTCGCCTCAACCTAGACGCCTACCCTACCCTACCTGGAGCCAAGCCTACTGAGGAGCTCGCTGAGGCCTTGAAGTACGTGTCCCGACTTCACAAGTCTGACGAGGAGATCAAGATCGAGAACAGTCGTATCCTAGCTGCGGTGTACGAGTTAGAGTAGATGACCCTACATGGTCATGAGTCATGTTAGTGGCTTCCATAAGTTGTACCCCATGATGTACCCCTTATGAGATGTAATATGAGACACTAATGCATAGTACGATTCTCGCGAGTCTTCAAGTGTAGCTACTGAAGATGATGCTATGTAATAAAACCCATGTAATGAATGTTTTGGATCTTATTGCATTTTATGGACCTTATTGCTTCTTTGTAATGAGTGTTGGATAGAATAAATGTTTTTCTTTAAATCGTCAAAATCACGTAATCATACTAAATTATAAGCACTTATGGCACAAACACTAAAATTTCTATGATCCGTGTTGCAGATGCCGAACCACCGATCTAATCGTCTAATGAACCGTGGACGTGCGCCCACCCCCGAACCAGCCGAACCAAATGGGGGGCGTGGTGGCAACAACCGTGGCCGTGGCCGTGGCCATAGACATGGAGAGATACCCTTCAACCTAGAGAATACCCTACCGCCTGAGGAGAACATTCCGCCACCACCACCATCGAACCTAGCAGAGGTGATGGCACAATAGACCCAACTTCTGGCAGCTCTTGTTAACGGAGCAAACCATCGCTAGGGAGGTCAGCAGAATAACTTCCAAAGGAAGCTGGAAGGATTTCTAAAGCTAAGGCCACCTACCTATGATGGCACCGACCCTGACCCGCTTGTAGCCGATGACTGGCTCAAGGAGATGGAGAAGAAGCTTGACCTCATTACTTTCACCGACGGTGAGTGTGTCAGAGCTACCACACACTAGCTCACAGGTGCAGCACGTACCTGGTGGGACAGTTTTTGTGATTCCCATGAGGACCCTACCAATATCTCGTGGGAAGAGTTCGCTGAAGCATTCACTGAGTATCACATTCCCAAGGGTATCATGGAGGCCAAAGCTGAGGAGTTCCGCAACATCAAGATGGGAAAAGACAGGGTGACTGAGTACACTACTCGTTTCACCAACCTTCTATGCTATGCACCTTCCTATGTTGTGAACTCAGAGAAGGAGAAGCTATACTATTACCACAAGGGACTTAACCCGCACATCAAGCTAAAGTTTGGCGGTATTGAGAGTAGCACCCTGCGTGCGTTGGTGGATCGCTGCATTCAGATTGAGAAGGACTGTGCTGAAGCTAGAGAGGAGTATAGGGAGAGGAAGCGTAAGCCTGAGGAGTCCTTTCATGGTCGTGATCGCAAGAGGTTCCGCAGAGATGCACCACCCAGGGAACGCTCTCGCCACAACAGGGATGACAACCCTGGATCGAGTAGGGGTAGTGAAGGCTACACCACCAAATACTCCCACCCTACTCAGGATTGATACACTCAGGACCATTATACTCAGGACCGTTTCAACCGTTCTCGCTCTATGAATGAACGCCCAGCACAGAACCGCTCCGCACCAAGCACTAGAAACTGGAAGGCACCCACGCCAACCCCTACAGGCGATACGCCTTTCACCTGCTTTGCTTGTGGCCAACCAGGTCACAAAGCCACTGAGTGCCCACAGAACTCAGCTGCTCAGAAGTCTCAGTTCAAGGGATCTGCTACCCGTGGACGTCTCAACCATCTGGACGCCGAGGAAGCACAGGCTGCCCCTGACGTTGTGTATGGTATGTTTTTAGTTAATGGCAATACTACATCAGTTCTATTTGACTCTGGAGCAACTTGTTCTTACATATCATCCAAATTTGCACGAGAGCATTACTTACCTGTAACCCCACGTGGAAAGCTTATCATCACCAGTTCACCTTTAGGAGACCTAAAGTGCACCCACATCTGTAAGGGAGTGAGCCTTACCATTGGGGGTCTTACCTTTAAAGCCGACCTAACCCTGTTACCTTCCACAAACCTAGATGTTATCTTAGGTATGGATTGGCTGACCATTCACCGAGGTATCATATCATGTTCACCTAGATACATCCAAGTGACCCACCCATCGGGCCAAGTTATTAGATGTGAACCTCAGTCCGAAAAGTCCACTTCTATCCTATGTGCCCTTGAAGCCAGTTTAGAATCACAAAAAGAGGAGAAGACAATTCATGATGTGCCTGTGGTCAGAGACTATCCTGATGTATTCCATGAAGAATTACCGGGTATGCCACCAGACCGTGATGTAGAGTTCATCATTGATCTTTTGCTAGGAACAGGACCCATTGCCAAGAGACCCTATCGCAAGTCAGTTGATGAACTGGCCGAGCTCAAGAAACAGCTAGATGAGCTCATCTCAAAGGGATATATCAGACCTAGTGCTTCACCCTGGGGATCCCCTGTTCTGTTTGTTAAGAAGAAGGATGGCTCAATGAGAATGTGCATTGATTACCGAAACTTGAATGTAGTCACCATTAAGAACAAGTACCCTCTGCCAAGGATTGATGACTTGCTTGATCAGCTTCGAGGTGCCAAGTATTTCTCTAAGATTGTTCATGGTAGTATTCATTGATGACATCCTTGTCTATTCACCCACTGCTGAAGAACACGAACATCATCTGAGAACGGTGCTTAAGAAACTAGCCCAACATCAGCTCTACGCAAAGTTCAGCAAATGTGAATTCTAGCTACAGAAAGTTGGCTTCCTAGGCCATGTACTATCAGCTGAAGGTGTCGTAGTTGACCCAGCCAAGATTGAAGCTATGAAAGAGTGGGATCAACCCCGTAATGTGATAGAAGTTAGAAGTTTCTTGGGATTGGCTGGATATTATCGCCGATTCATTGAGAACTTCTCCAAGATAGCCCGTCCAATGACCAACCTTCTAAAGAAGACTAAGGAGTTTGGATGGATGCCCGAGTGTGAGCAAAGCTTCCAGGAATTGAAACAGAAGCTTACCACAACTCCTGTGCTAGCATTGCCTGATATCAGCAAAGATTTCGTGGTCTATTGTGATGCATCCCGTCAAGGACTTGGTTGTGTATTGATGCAAGGTGGAAGAGTGATTGCATATGCTTCCCGATAGTTGAAAGAACATGAGAACCGTTACCCAACCCATGATCTTGAGTTAGCAGCAGTTGTGCATGCCTTGAAGATCTGGAGACACTACTTGATAGGCAACAAGTGTGATATCTATACGGATCACAATAGCTTGAAGTACTTTTTCACTCAGGAAGATCTAAATATGAGGCAACATCGATGGCTAGAGTTGATCAAGGACTATGACCTGGAAATTTACTATCATCCGGGAAAAGCTAATGTAGTCGCAGATGCTCTCAGTCGCAAGAGTTACTGTCACACTTTGATCACTGAATCCGTACCACCAGAGCTCAAGGAAGAGATTGATGATTTCCAACTTGAGATACTACCGCATGGCTTGTTAAATGAGCTCCACATATAGTATGATCTCACAGATCGTATCCATCAAGCTCAGAAAAATTATGAAGAGATCGAGTATCTCCATGGTCTGATGAAACTAGGCTACAAGACCAACCACCAAGAAGATGAACAAGGAACCATCTGGTTCAAGGACAGAATTTGTGTCCCTTCCGATCCAGCACTACGAGAGGAAATTCTGTCTGAAGCACATAATTCTAAGTACTGTATTCACCCTAGAAATTCAAAGATGTATCAAGACTTGAAGAAACACTTTTGGTGGAAAGGCATGAAGACAGACATTGCAGAACATGTGGCACGATGTGACACCTGTAATAGAGTCAAGGCTGAACATCAAAGGCCTGCAGGATTGCTAAAGCCTCTTGACGTTCCCGAGTGGAAGTGGGAGAGCATATCCATGGATTTCATAGTTGGATTGCCCCGTTCACAGAAAGGCAATGATTCCATCTAGGTGATTGTTGATCGTTTGACCAAGATTGCTCACTTTGTACCAGTTAAGACCAAGACCAATGCTGAAAAATTGGCAGATCTATATGTTGAGCATATTCTCAGACTGCATGGAGCTCCCTCTAGTATTGTATCTGATCGTGGTCCTCAGTTTGTGTCCCGATTCTGGGAAGCCCTGCACAAGTCCATTGGAACCAAACTTGATTTCAGTACCGCTTACCACCCACAGATAGATGGACAAACGGAACGAGTAAATCAGATTTTAGAAGACATGCTTCACGCTAGTGTACTGAATTATGGCTCTGATTGGGAGAAATGCCTACCCTATGCAGAGTTCTCTTACAACAACAGCTACCAAGCCAGTATTAAGATGTCGCCATTTGAAGCTCTGTATGGCAGACCTTGTAAGATACCTTTGTGTGGTCCCAACCAGGAGAAATATCATTCTTTGACTCCGCTAAGATTCAAGATGCCGAAGAAGGAGTTGCTCAAGTGAAGGAGAATTTGAGGATTGCTCAAAGTCGATACAAGAGCTATGCTGACAAAAGAAGAAGAGAACTTGAGTTCAATGTGGGAGACTTCGTCTATCTCAAGGTATCCCCGCTACGTGGAACTGTTAGATTCCATGTGAAAGGAAAGCTAGCCCCTAGATTTGTTGGGCCATACAAGATCCGCAAAAGGATTGGAAAGCTCGCTTACAAACTTGAGCTACCTAAGGAATTGGTGGGTGTACATCCCGTATTCCATGTCTCATAGCTACGCAAGTGTTTGAGAGTGCCTGATGAAGTAGTTCCAACTAATACACTTGACATCCAAGACACTCTCGAGTATAAAGAACATCCTATCAGAATTCTGGGCAGAGATACCAAAGAGACCCAAAGCAAAACTATTCCTATGTGCAAGATCCAATGGAGCAACCACACTGAGAAAGAAGCAACATGGGAAATAGAGTCTGACCTCCGGCTACGATGTCCTTACCTCTTCGAAGAGTACGTTACGCTTTAAATCTCGGGGACGAGATTCTGTTAAGGGGGTAGGACTATAACAACCCAAAAATCCACACACCAAAAATCACAACTACAAAAATTTTGTTGTTACCCCATGCAATGTTGAGTAACATCTATAGGAGCCAACCCTAGGTGTTGCATTAGTTGTAAACCAACTAAACAATTTCATGAGCATGGCATGTCATTTGTTAATTATGTTTATTTAAATACTGACAAATGAAACATAGCATACATTGTTAACTCAAATGGTGATTTGGATTTTCATTTGTTTTATGTAATGCCTAACAACTCCTTTAAAGAAATAAACCATAAAGTAATTATTAATCAAACCAAAGAATTGATGCTTAAAGAGAAAACTATTTCTATTTTTGTATAACAAAACTACACCTATTTTTGTTATACAAAATAGCTAAATAAAGTTCCTAATATATATAAAAGAATATTGTGGGCCTCATACCTAAAACTCCAATGAATAAGGTACACCAACTTTGAATTCAAATTCCAAAAATCAAATTTGAATTTAAACAAAGGAGAAGAAAAATAAAAACAGAAAAAGTAAAGAAAGGGAGAAGACCCGCAGCTGGCTCGGCCTGCTCGGTCTGCTAGCACGCAGCAGCAGCTGGCCCAGCCAGCCAGCCCAGCTTACGCGCGTGGCAGCACCCGGCCCCACGAGCATCCCTGCTTCGCGCGCAGGCCGGCCCAACTCACACGGCCAGCCCAGCAAGCCAGCCCAGCGCACTGCTCACGCCCGTGCGCCTTCCAGCTTCACTTGCTGCCACTGCCACCGGACCCCACGTGTCAGCCACACCCCGGCACAGTGTCGTCTTCCTCCCCACGCCAGCACCGCCTCTGACTGAGACCTGACCAAAATGACAGGCGTGGGCCCGGGGTCACGTGAATCGTCTGGCCCTGCTCCCATGGCGTCGCGATACCGTTCGATGCCAATGGCACATCGCCAGCCGTCCGCCCCGTCCGCCATAGATAGAGCTCGGACCCCAGGGCTATAAAGCAATGCCCAGAGCCCTAGGGATTCCTCAGCCACCGCCGCCGCTTGGTGGCCCAATAGCCCACACCACACCGAGAGAAGAGGGCCAAGAAGGAGTTCGAAAGAGGGGGAGGCGAGCAGAGAGAGCTCGGAGGCCTACATAAAGTGCGGAATTACATAAATTACTCAGTCGATAGGCCAACTCCCTCTCGGCACTGTCTCAAGGCCCGTAGCCCCTAGCTACGACCGACACTCTCTCACGGGGAAAGAAGAGGACTCATCTCTCTATCTAGTTTAAGCAAAGCCCAGGAAAGGTCCATAGCCGACAAGTCGGCACATGTATCGATCGATCAACTATACACTCTGTAGAGGTTTTACATAACCACAAGATCTGCCTTCTTCGCTGACCATCGTCAACTGGGCTGATTCTGGCCGCTTGCTAGCCTAGGATAATGCCACTCTACCATTCAGCCCTGGTACACCCCAAGTCTAGTCTGGGGTGGCTGAAACTGTGAGTCATGAGCCGGGTCCACAAGGTCTCCATGAAGTCTCGGAAGGGTGTAGGGGAATCCTCCGCATCCCGTACCTCCTTACATTGTCCGCTATCAACCTAGCAGTAGTGGCAATATCCTACCAAGTAGTCCGGCCGTCCCGCACCATATAGGGCGAGTGGTACGTAAGGCTTCCCGGTGAATCTAAGTACTAGTAAGTCCTTAGGGATGACCAAGCCAGAATGTCTTCATCAGGGTTTCCATTTACCGTGCCACCACAGCACCTCCACCCTAGGCTCCTCCCATTACAGGTTCACACCCAGGGCCACCTCATATACCATTTACCCACCATAGGTATCCATTCCAGGGGTGCCCAGGTAGCACCCCATGGCAAGACTTGCCCCAGGCTCGTCGTATACTCCAACTTGGTCGACACAACCCTCACCCTCCACACACCCATGTCACACACGTAGCACTATCCCCATAGTCCAGATAACACTAGTTTCCACCACGCATTAATGTAGTATAAGCATAGTAGAAGTGTAAGCAATGATATATAGCAGTAAGCGTGTGTCTAGCCTAATAGCAGGGTATGCAGGGGTAAGGTTGCGTCAAGGTAAAGGCCATCAAGTAAGCATACTACCATGCAAGTCCTATCATTGTATGATTATAACAGTAAGTAAAGCAATAGCAGTTCTATATTAGCCATGCGTAATAGGTGCTACGAGATTGGGTGGGATGTGGCACCTTCAGTGTAGTCGTCTCCGTACTCCTCATGGTACTCTCGGTCCTCGTCCGTCTGGTTCTCCTCCGAGTCTGCAAACGATCGCATTATAGTCGCGTTAGCGATGTCTATAAAATTGCACAAAGAAGCAATGAAAATTCAAAAGAGCCAAATGCACTCAAACATGGGTTCATTGCGTAAAGCTCGATTTTAGATGAATTTTGGTCCTAGTTTCGTATTTTTCTAAGGTCGTATGAATTAGTTATGAATTTCTGAAGTTTTAATCATTTCTGAAAATGGGAAAAGGCTAAATTAATCCTAGGCTGTCACGTGTCACGCTATGGCTGGTCCACGTGGCATGCTGACGTCAGCGTGACGTCAGCATGACATCATCGGCTCGGCTCTGAGCTAACAAGTGGGGTCCTGCTGACATCATCTTGACGTCAGCATGACGTCACTTACTGACAAGTGGGTCCAGAGTCTCTGTGTCGCTGACATGTGGGGCCAGGTCAACCGTCAACGTTGACCGGTCAACAGTCAACTAGGTTGGGCCTCGATTGGGCTTTGGTGGGCCTGGACGGGGCTGGATTTGGGCCAGGCCGGCCTAGACACGTGGCATGCTGTGGCGCTGCCATGTCGTAGCCATGGGCCCCCACTAGGCTTCATTCACAGCTCAGCCCACACTACGTGGTTCATGGTGGACTCATGTTCATGATCCACGGACCGTTGGCTGGTCTTCAGTGGACCGAGTCCACCCTTCTTCCCTCTGGCCTGGTCCATGTGCACCGGGTGCAGGTGTGTGCGGCCAGCGAGGGGAGTCCTCTGCTTCCATCCCCGGCGCGCTCCTGCCGGTGGTGCGCTCACCAGCAAGCTCTTACGGCGGCACTGGCGTCCAATTATGGTGGGGAAAAGCTTCACCAGGCCTCAGCGAACACGGTGGTGGGGTCTAGGTGGTGGCCAGGGCTTCCCAGGGCGTTGGCCACGGTGGTCGGTGGCTTGGTCGTGGCGGTGCTCGCCGGCAGGGTAGCTAGGGGCTGTTCCAGGGGTCCTGGTGCCCCGTTCCCTTTCATACGGCTAGCGGGCGACAGGGTAAAGTGTCGACGGTGACCAAAAGGCATGGCGGAGTCCACACGCGGTGATGGTGCACGGCAGAACTCCGGCCGAGGTCCGGTGCTCGTGGCCAGGACGCTGTGGCCAGCTAACGAGGTCTCGGTCTACGCGGCTACCCTCCGGGTGTCGCGGTGGTGCTACGACTACATCCTAGTCTGGCGAGGCGGCCGGGTGCGCAAGTGGTGGCCACGCCATGACGGCGGCGTCGTGAGCGTGGCGTGCGCATGCTCTGCTATGGCATCCAAGGGCTAGGAGGAGGTCTCAGCCAAAAGACTCATCGAGCGATGCTGGCGGCGTTCGGTGGTGGTGCGGTGGCGAGGCACGTTGTCGGGGTAGGCGCTTAGGGCGGCGCTCTGGCTTCGGTGATCGGTGCCTCCGAGCTCTCTCTGCTCACCTCCCCCTCTTCCGAACTCCTTCTCGGCCCTCTTCTCTCGGTGCGGTGCGGGCTGTTGGGCCACCAAGCGGCGGTGGTGGCTGAGGAATCCCTAGGGCTCTAGGCGTTGCTTTATAGCCCTGGGGTCCGAGCTCTATCTATGGCGGACGGGGCGGACGCCTGGCGATGCGCCATTAGCATCGAACGGTATCGCGGGCGTGGGTGTTTGGCGCGGAGGTTACGTGGGCGCGATGCCAAGGGAGTAGGGCCAGATGATTCGCGTGACCCTGGGCCCACGCCTGTCATTTTGGTTGGGTCTCGGTCAGAGGTGGTGCCGACGTGGGGAGGAAGACGACACTGTGCCGGGGTGTGGCTGACGTGTGGGGTCCGGTGGCAGTGGCAGCAAGCGAAGCAGGAAGGCGTGCGGGCGTGAGCAGCACGCTGGGCTGGCTTGCTGGGCCGGCTGCGCGAGTTGGGCCGGCCTGCGCGCGAAGCAGGGCTGCTCGCGGGGCCAGGTGCTGCCACGCACGTAAGCTAGGCTGGCTGGCTGGGCCGGCTACTGCTGCGCGCTAGCGGGCCGAGCAGGCCGAGCCAGCTGCGGGTCTTCTCCCTTTCTTTCCTTTTTCTATTTTTATTTTTCTTCTCCTTTGTTTAAATTCAAATTTGATTTTTGGAATTTGAATTCAAAGTTGGTGTACCTTATTCATTGGAGTTTTAGGTATGAGGCCCACAACATTCTTTTATATATATTAGGAACTTTATTTAGCTATTTTATATAACAAAAATAGGTGTAGTTTTGTTATACAAAAATAGAAATAGTTTTCTCTTTAAGCATCAATTCTTTGGTTTGATTAATAATTACTTTATGGTTTATTTCTTTAAAGGAGTTGTTAGGCATTACATAAAACAAATGAAAATCCAAATCACCATTTGAGTTAACAATGTATGCTATGTTTCATTTGTCAGTATTTAAATAAACATAATTAACAAATGACATGACATGCTCATGAAATTGTTTAGTTGGTTTACAACTAATGCAACACCTAGGGTTGGCTCCTACAGATGTTACTCAACATTGCATGGGGTAACAACAAAAATTTTGTAGTTGTGATTTTTGGTGTGTGGATTTTTGGGTTGTTATAGTCCTACCCCCTTAACAGAATCTTGTCCCCGAGATTTAAAGCGTAATGTACTCTTCGAAGAGGTAAGGATATCATAGCCGGAGGTCAGACTCTATTTCCCATGTTGCTTCTTTCTCAGTGTGGTTGCTCCATTGGATCTTGCACATAGGAATAGTTTTGCTTTGGGTCTCTTTGGTATCTCTGCCCAGAATTCTGATAGGATGTTCTTTATACTCGAGAGTGTCTTGGATGTCAAGTGTATTAGTTGGAACTACTTCATCAGGCACTCTCAAACACTTGCGTAGATATGAGACATGGAATGCGGGATGTACACCCACCAATTCCTCAGGTAGCTCAAGTTTGTAAGCGAGCTTTCCAATCCTTTTGCGGATCTTGTATGGCCCAACAAATCTAGGGGCTAGCTTTCCTTTCACATGGAATCTAACAGTTCCACGTAGCGGGGATACCTTGAGATAGACGAAGTCTCCCACATTGAACTCAAGTTCTCTTCTTCTTTTGTCAGTATAGCTCTTGTATCGACTTTGAGCAATCCTCAAATTCTCCTTCACTTGAGCAACTCCTTCGGCATCTTGAATCTTAGCGGAGTCAAAGAACGATATTTCTCCTAGTTGGGACCACATCAAAGGTATCTTACAAGGTCTGCCATACAGAGCTTCAAATGGCGACATCTTAATACTGGCTTGGTAGCTGTTGTTGTAAGAGAACTCTGCATAGGGTAGGCATTTCTCCCAATCAGAGCCATAATTCAGTACACTAGTGTGAAGCATGTCTTCTAAAATCTGATTTACTCGTTCCGTTTGTCCATCTATCTGTGGGTGGTAAGCGGTACTGAAATCAAGTTTGGTTCCAATGGACTTGTGCAGGGCTTCCCAGAATCGGGACACAAACTGAGGACCACGATCAGATACAATACTAGAGGGAGCTCCATGCAGTCTGAGAATATGCTCAACATATAGATCTGCCAATTTTTCAGCATTGGTCTTGGTCTTAACTGGTACAAAGTGAGCAATCTTGGTCAAACGATCAACAATCACCTAGATGGAATCATTGCCTTTCTGTGAACGGGGCAATCCAACTATGAAATCCATGGATATGCTCTCCCACTTCCACTCGGGAACGTCAAGAGGCTTTAGCAATCCTGCAGGCCTTTGATGTTCAGCCTTGACTCTATTATAGGTGTCACATCGTGCCACATGTTCTGCAATGTCTGTCTTCATGCCTTTCCACCAAAAGTGTTTCTTCAAGTCTTGATACATCTTTGAATTTCCAGGGTGAATACAGTACTTAGAATTATGTGCTTCAGACAGAATTTCCTCTCGTAGTGCTGGATCGGAAGGGACACAAATTCTGTCCTTGAACCAGATGGTTCCTTGTTCATCTTCTTGGTGGTTGGTCTTGTAGCCTAGTTTCATCAGACCATGGAGATACTCGATCTCTTCATAACTTTTCTGAGCTTGATGGATACGATCTGTGAGATCATACTGTATGCGGAGCTCATTTAACAAGCCATGCGGTAGTATCTCAAGTTGGAAATCATCAATCTCTTCCTTGAGCTCTGGTGGTATGGATTCAGTGATCAAAGTGTGACAGTAACTCTTGCGACTGAGAGCATCTGCGACTACATTAGCTTTTCCCAGATGATAGTGAATTTCCAGGTCATAGTCCTTGATCAACTCTAGCCATCGGCATTGCCTTATATTTAGATCTTCCTGAGTGAAAAAGTACTTCAAGCTCTTGTGATCCGTATAGATATCACACTTGTTGCCTATCAAGTAGTGTCTCCAGATCTTCAAGGCATGCACAACTGCTGCTAACTCAAGATCATGGGTTGGGTAACGGTTCTCATGTTCTTTCAACTATCGGGAAGCATATGCAATCACTCTTCCACCTTGCATCAATACACAACCAAGTCCTTGATGGGATGCATCACAATAGACCATGAAATCTTTGCTGATATCAGGCAATGCTAGCATAGGAGTTGTGGTAAGCTTCTATTTCAATTCCTAGAAGCTTTGCTCACACTCGGGCATCCATTCAAACTCCTTAGTCTTCTTCAGAAGGTTGGTCATTGGACGGGCTATCTTGGAGAAGTTCTCAATGAATCGGCGATAATATCTAGCCAATCCCAATAAACTTCTGACTTCTGTCACATTACGGGGTTGATCCCACTCTTTCATAGCTTCAATCTTGGCTGGGTCAACTGTGACACCTTCAGCTAATAATACATGGCCTAGGAAGGCAACTTTCTGTAGCCAGAATTCGCATTTGCTGAACTTTGCGTAGAGCTGATGTTGGGCTAGTTTCTCAAGCACCGTTCTCAGATGATGTTCGTGTTCTTCAGCAGTGGGTGAATAGACAAGGATGTCATCAATGACTACTACCACAAACTTATCCAGTTCATTCATGAAAACCTTATTCATCATGTTCATGAAGTATGTGGGAGCATTCGTGAGTCCAAAGGATACCACGGTGAACTCAAACTGCCCATACCTAGTCACAAAAGCTGTCTTCAGGATGTCACTCTCTCGAATCTTCATCTGATGATAGCTTGATCTAAGATCAATCTTGGAGAAATACTTGGCACCTCGAAGCTGATCAAGCAAGTCATCAATCCTTAGCAGAGGGTACTTGTTCTTAATGGTGACTACGTTCAGGTTTCGGTAATCAATGCACAATCTCATCAAGCCATCCTTCTTCTTAACAAACAGAATAGTGGATCCCCAGGGTGAAGCACTGGGTCTAATATATCCCTTCGAGATGAGCTCATCCAGCTGTTTCTTGAGCTTGACCAGTTCATCAACTAACATGCGATAGGGTCTCTTGGTAATGGGTCCTATTCCCAGCAAAAGATCAATGATGAACTCTACATCACAGTCTGGTGGCATACCCGGTAATTCTTTAGGGAATACATCGGGATAGTCTCTGACCACAGGCACATCATGAACTGTCTTCTCCTGTTTTTGTGATTCTGAACTAGCTTCAAGGGCACACAGGATAGAAGTGGACTTTCTGGACTGAGGTTCACATCTAATAACTTGGCCCGATGGGTGGATCACTTGGACGTATCTAGGTGAACATGATATGATACCTCGGTGAATGGTCAGCCAATCCATACCTAAGATGACATCTAGGTTTGTGGAACGTAATAGGGTTAGGTCGGCTTTAAAGGTAAGACCATCAATGGTAAGACTCACTCCCTTACAGATGTGGGTGCACTTTAGGTCTCCTAAAGGTGAACTGGTGATGATAAGCTTTCCACATGGGGTTACAGGTAAGTCATGCTCTCGTGCAAATTTGGATGATATGTAAGAACAAGTTGCTCCAGAGTCAAATAGAACTGATGTAGTGTTGCCATTAACTAAAAACATACCATACACAACATCAGGGGCAGCCTGTGCTTCCTCGGCGTCTAGATGGTTGAGACGTCCATGGGTAGCAGATCCCTTGAACTGAGACTTCTGAGCAGCTGAGTTCTATGGGCACTCAGTGGCTTTGTGACCTGGTTGGCCACAAGCAAAGTAGGTGAACAGCGTACCGCCTATAGGGGTTGGCGCGGGTGCCTTCCAGTTTCCAGTGCTTGGTGCGGAGCGGTTCTGTGCTGGGCGTTCATTCACAGAGCGGGAACGGTTGAAATGGTCCTGAGTATAACAGTCCCGAGTGTATCGATCCTGAGCAGGGCAGGAGTATTTGGTGGTGTAGCCTTCACTACCCCTACTCGATCTAGGGTTGTCATCCCTGTTGTGGTGAGAGCGTTCCCTTGGTGGTGCATCTCTGTGGAACCTCTTGCGATCACGACCACGGAAGGACTCCTCAGGCTTACGCTTCCTCTCCCTGTACTCCTCTCTAGCTTCAGCACAGTCCTTCTCGATCTGAATGCAGCGATCCACCAACGCACGTAGGGTGCTACTCTCAATACCGCCAAACTTTAGCTTGATGTGCGGGTTAAGTCCCTTGCGGTAATAGTACAGCTTCTCCTTCTCTGAGTTCACAACATAGGAAGGTGCATAGCGTAGAAGGTTGGTGAAACGAGTAGTGTACTCGGTCACCCTATCTTTTCCCATCTTGATGTTGTGGAACTCCTCAGCTTTAGCCTCCATGATACCCTTGGGAATGTGATACTCAGTGAATGCTTTGGCAAACTCTTCCCACGAGATGTTGGCAGGGTCCTCATGGGAATCACTGAAACTATCCCACCAGGCGCGTGCTGCACCTGTGAGCTGGTGTGCGGCAGCTCTGACACACTCACCGTCGGTGAAAGTAGTGAGATCAAGCTTCTTCTCCATCTCCTTGAGCCAGTCATCGGCTACAAGCGGGTCAGGGTCGGTGCCATCATAGGTAGGTGGCCTTAGCTTTAGAAATCCTTCCAGCTTCCTTTGGAAGCCATTCTGTTGACCTCCCTGGCGATGGTTTGCTCCGTTAACAAGAGCTGCCAGAAGTTGGGTCTGTTATGCCATCACCTCTGCCAGGTTCGGTGGTGGTGGTAGCAGAATGTTCTCCTCGGGTGGTGGGGTATTCTCCAGGTTGAAGGGTATCCCTCCACGTCCACGGCCACGGCCACGGCCACGGTTGTTGCCACCATGCCCCCCATTTGGTTTGGCTGGTTCGGGGGTGGGCGCATGTCCACGGTTCATTAGATGATTAGATCGGCGATTTGGCATCTGCAACACGGATCATAGAAATTTTAGTGTTTGTGTCATAAGTGCTTATAATTTAGTATGATTACGTGATTTTGACGATTTAAAGAAAAACATTTATTCTATCCAACATGGATTCCTAAAGCGGAGGCCTAGGATGCGGCTGAAGGTGGACGCGGGCGCTAGCCCTTCAACGCTGGTGAACTCATAGTTTTCACAGCGGATGTGGCCACCATGGGCCATTCCACTAGCGAGTCCACCAACGGTGTGAGGATCCATCGCTTCCTTCTCAACAGTCGAGAGTGCGTGACTGTCCCCTACCTAGCGCGACAATTGTTGGTGTTTTGTAAATCGGACTAGTAAATTTATACGATTGACGCGCTGCTCTAGGAAGACAATGGTAGCATCCAAAAGATATGAGGATTTATACTGGTTTAGGCCAAAGCCTTACGTCTAGTCTCAAAGATGATCGAGTTCATGTTCCTCGCTTGAATGCTCTAAAGTTCTTACAATGGGGGTGCAAGAATGGTGGAAGAGGTAGGAGACCTAAAGCTAGGAGATGGGCTGCCCGAAGGGAAGCATCAGGAGCCCTTCTATGGTGTAAGAATGAGTGAATGAGAGTTTGATCCCCATGAGGGGTGCCCTTGCTACCCTTATATAGAGTTCAGGGCCATGGCATACACAAAGACGAATGTTCTCCCAACCGAAGGGTCGTGAGCCTAAGGGAGGTCCTAGGTATCTTGGCTTGCAAGTTACACCGTCTTATGGAGTATGTATGGGTGTGGTTGTCATCATGGTCTTGTGGCCACGTCATGGCATGGAGTGACGTGGTGCTACTGTGCCGATTGTGGTGGCACTGTAGGCACAGTGGTGGTTCACCAGCCATCCCGTGCAACGTGATCCATACTATGGTCTTCGTCATTGCTCCCTAGTTTCCTAAGGAGTTGGTAGCCACCCCTAGGTCATCGATCACCTTGTTGGTTTGAAGAACTGAGGGACATGATCCCGATCATCGGGGTTATGGCTTCTGTCGGTCTAGATGGCCTCTAAGTCAAGGACTTCATCGTAGATCCCGTCCTGTGATGGGCAGAATCGTACATGCATCCTGTCGGACCGTATTTGGATGGTGGATCACCATACTGGTCATCACCGCCGTGCATTATTGCCTTGTCTACACAGGGATGGCGTTTGACCGAACCAAGGTGATTGTCGTCCCCTTGGTCCTTGCGGAGTCAGAGTAGCGTGCCTAACTTTGCCGGCCAAAGCGAGCAAGTTTGGCTAGGCTTGACCTCTCCCCGTTACTCCAAGGGGTCAGGACGGTGGAGAGGTCATGCATCTCTCATGCGTCATGCAGCAAAGTCCGCTGAAGGGGTCGTGGCCAACCTCTGCCTTAGCGCTTGGCCTAGTTTTCTTGGATCAGCTGGGCCTCGGTCGTTCGGGCCTTTGCTAGCTGATATATTGTGGGCTACGTGGCCCACTAACTAATTGATGTCCTAAGACACCCCGGGGTTGTAACCCCGACACATTCCCTACACTAGCATTCACGGTGAACTCCCCGAGGAAGAGAAGGAATCATCCCCCGAACAAGAAGAGAAAGTTTTGATAGCCAAATCAGAACCACTCCAATCCCAAGATTTAGCTATCAATCCTGAAGCATCAATACCCCAAAATCCTTCATGGAAAGAAGAAATTCAACCTTTGGAATTCTCTTTTGAAATTAAGGATGACCTCTTTGATGCTGATTTTGGGAGAACATTAAATGGTCATCTACATAAAAGACCTTCGAGTGAATATAATTCAAATCCTCTCAAGAAGGGATCTCTTAGAAAGCATCCTTATTCCCATGTAGGACATTGAGAAGAACTCAAGGATGGCATGTCTAGTGAACCCATAGAATGAGAGCCAAGCCATTTAGAAATCACTCCTATCCTCTCCCCTTCTATACCCCCAATAAATGTCTCATCCGAACCCATCTATAAACCCATCCTTGACCCCGATGATCCCTCTTATGCTATTTCTCCTGAGTCTCATGATGATCCTAGAAATTCACTAAGACACCCAAAGCATAGGAGTCATGGAGGCCACAAGGAAGACCAAGAAGAGCAACAACAACGGATGGAGGATATTAAGAATCTATATGCCATTGAAATGATGGACAAGGCCAAATCATTAAAGGTAGAATCTAACCCTAGTTTAGATACGAACGATGAGCTCAAGTCAATCTCCTTAACAAACATGACTCATCCAAGTTTGGAAAAGGCCTTAGATAAGATCAACCCGAGAGTCACCAATCCAAGGGAAATTTTGGACATTCATGAAGAATCAACCTTAGAGCTTGAAAAGGAAGATGACATCAATGAGTAAGGAAGCTACTTCATAAAAACCCATCGAATCCATGCTCGTATGAGAAATCTCCTGAATCAATCGGTCTCTCTAACATTGTCACACATGAGATCTTCAACCCCCTCATGCTTCTTGTTCACAAAAATTTTGAAAGGGTGGTTGTAGACGCGTTTGTTTATCATAAATATTGTAGATCTTGTTGTATGTTGGCATGAATCTTGAGATAGGTACATAAAGGTTGGTGTTGGAGGAGAAACCACTTCACTAATTTGAAGCGCAATTCAAAGGTTTCCCAAGGACGAGCATTTTGTCCTAAAACAAGCACTTTCAGGAGATAACATGAGTTTTCACCTTTTGCTATAATGTCCTTGTGAAATGAGCATAGAAATATAATTGTGAAAAATATTCATTCGGGCATTTTTGCCACTAACCATTGCTGGTTTGAACCAAACCAAACGAAGGATGACGACGCAATGTATGTCCAACCAATCATCATGCAACATTGAATCACATTCACACATGAGAGTTCTATCATTCAAACTTGATTTTGTTGCAAAATTCAAGCGGGGGATAGACTTCTCCAAAAACAATTCGTGCCTTGTAACTAAATTATCTTGTTTATCTCTACCTTCAAGTCATGCTCAATTTGCTAAATAACAACCATGCTCTTTCATCTCTATTTGAATAAATCTTTATAATGCTTTCATGCTATCTTTGTTTGCTATAGTATGCTTAAGGTTTAAAGTATGTTCTTAGTTTAGGGGTGCTGATTTTACTTTCAAAGGTTTTTAAATTAAGCATGGTGCTTAGGTTAAAATGTCTTTCTAAATCAAATTAGACATGGTATCTAGGTTAGTTTTTGAGCCGATAGTATGCTTTAGTATATGCTAGATATTTTGTTAGACTAACCCCTACAGGAAACTCTCAATTCAATTTGTGTAAGTCACGAGATGAATTCAAATTGGATTTGAAGCAAGACACAGCTCATGAAGAACTGGATGAATTAATATAAGCTACGCATGTCCATGGTTTGGCATAAATCTGCAAACCCAGCCACCATTGTAGCTATGGAACAAAGATGAAGAAGACAAGTGCCATAAAACAAGATCTACAATAAAAGCACTCACTCATAGGAAGTGGACAAACAAATTAATAGACCCAAAAGCCCTCACCAACAGGGGATCATTTATGGAAGCAAAATCAAGATCTGAGACATAAACAATGAATGGGTGAGGTAGAAGGTCCAATGAAATGTCAAGGATCAAAGAGCAAAAAGATGACATGACAAAAGAATGAGAAAGGGGTATAATCTAGGAGACAAGAAGCTCATGACCAGCTCAAGATGCGAGGCTAGCCGAACAAGGAAAACTTCAAGCAAAAGGGAAGGACCATCACGAGTCATCTACCCATCGTCATATGGTGTCATCACGCTCTAATAACAAAGGTAACATCCTAAGGTAAATGGTCATTATTTAAAGAATTTTCCTTGATTCTGGTAGGCACATAAATAAGAAACAAACATGTTCAGAGTTACAACTTACTTGATCCAACCTGATTAACTCAACATGTTTAGTTCTTTAAGCTTGTTCCTAGCACCACTTTCTTGGTCTCATAGTCTTAATCAAATGAGCTAAAAAGTGCACATCTTATCTCTAGAAGATGATGGTCATAATTATATAAAGATTGATACATTATGTAGAGATAGACAATTCTTCCATGAGTTAAGCAATTCAACCCTTTTTGCCAAATGTACTTAAACGCTACATTCATGCTCAATCTTCTGATCTTATCACTCATGTTATAGTTGAAAAAAGCACATAACATCAACTTCATCTTGTTCAATGTGCCTAAGGATAGAGAAGAATAAATAAAGTTTTTGACTCTATTGGTGTTTTCCCACCAACAGAGCCCATGCACTTGATCTTTACCTTGTCTTATGAGCAGGACACACTTCAAAGTGTGGGGGAGTTAGTCGATTCCCCAAATTTCTACAAGTTCTGAACCTATCAAACCATAATCAAACTCAGAACCAAGATGGGTTTGGTAGAAGAAGGTGAAATCACCACTAGAGGCGCCACCACAAGAATCTTCATTTTCAAAGCAAACCAAGGTGCACAGTAATGAACTTCACAAGGAGAAGTCCGGTTCGAAGGACTTACAACATCGAACCCTCACCGAAAGAGCTAGTTTGGGGAAGAAGCACTCCCGTATATCCAGGTAAGTATTCTTTCTCCTTTTATTTTTAGTTTTTTTAAATAGTTAAAAAATGATGAATGAAAACAAAATAAATAGTTATCCCTGTAGTAGTAAAATAAAAAAAGAGTGTGTATGGTAGTTTATTTTAAGAGTTGTTAAACAAATAAAGAGGACTCTGAATAATCTCTTAAATAGAAATGATGAATAGTTGCTCTATTATAATTCCTTTCAAGTACCAAGTTTTCAGCCTTAAATTCTCCCAAGTTTTGGATAAGATTGTTTTGATATAAAGATTTACTCTAAACTTGAAACTCGTGGGTAGCACATGCTTGATTTAAGTCTAGGTAATTGACGGATATGATATGAGAAGGTCTGAGCTGTTGTTTATCTTATTCCAAGTGACACTAAAGTTCTAGAGATTTATCTTTTGAAAAATACAAAAAAAATACTACATGATAAGTTCCTATATGACAAAGCTTGAATTCCCACCAGAGCCATACATGTTATTTAGGCTACAAAAACTTCCACATATATGCTGCTTGCTTTTGCATTGAGTTTTGTCAAGTTTTGTGACCCTTATGAGAGATTTGTCATGCTCTTAAAATCAAGATCACGTACACACCACCCAAATATCCACTACTGCTACACTGGGGGTAGGCACAAAAATATGCTTTTCATCTAGATCCACCCAAAAATGTTCTACCCCTACACTGGGGGTGAACACAAAAACATGCTGTTAGGTTTCTACTCAAAATAAATGCTCCAAGTTCTTGTTGCTATCTCTCTAAAGTTTTATTGCAGAAAAGAGACATGGGGCTATATAAAAGTTATTCATAAAAAAGAGAAGAAAAGAAAAGAGTTGAGAAACAAATGGACACAAAAGTGTTCGAGACATGCACATCTTAATTTGATTGTATGACTCAACTCTTTTTGGATCCGTTGTTTGACTTTACAATATCTGCATTGCAAGTATGCCCTAGATTTCTCCCTACCTCTGTACTCCACATAAAGCCTTAGTGGTAGGAAGAGAAAAGGCACAACATCATTTTTATGCCTTAGTGAGAATCCACAAATACCACATATATTAAAAGACTTGAGAGTGTCATACAAAGGAATCTCTGAGTTTTATTTTAAAAACTTATAAAAACTCTAGAACAATAGTTGAACAAAGAACTTGAGACATATTGTTTGGCTTGATCGTTCTGTCTTTCAATTGCTCAAGATCCAAGTGAATGCTAAGAAGCCCCATGGTTGAAGGTAATATGTGTAAGTTTGAAAGTCAGATCGGTTTATTCTAATCCGGAGGAGAATTCTTGTTTGAACGCATGTGTACTTTTGACGAGTGAAAACATTGTAGCAACTCCTAATTCATTGCTGAGTTTAGCTTTGCTCAGGGACTGGCAAAGGGTAAGCTTGGGGGAGCTTGTTGACGGTCATTAACATCAATTATAAAGCATCAATATAACCTGCATATATATTTAATTCCATCACTAAACATAGGTCTAAGGGTTTAAACTAATAAATTCCACGAGTTTTGGTGAATCTATGTTTTTAGCAGGGTTTAATCAGAAAACCATTAAGGAGGACCTATTCGTCAAAGCAAATCACGTTAATCTACGACGAAACTGACTTGGGAAGACTCTAGAACACTCTAGAAGGCAACCCATCGAAGATCAAGGCAAGAGGCTGACAGGTGGGGCCAGCCAACCCCACCACTAGGGTGACCAGCCTGTGGGCCCCACCTGTCAGGCTCTCCTTCGTATGTCGGTTTTCCACCACCTTGGAGATCACATCTACGCCGTTGTTTTAAGTCAGTTTGATCCGAGGGTCCAGAATTGACGTTGCCCCCTATATATAGCAGCCCCTACCTCCCTCCCTGAATCCATCCTGAAACCCTAATTCATATCCTCCTCATTAGGATCAGAGCCAGCTATCAAGAGAAGATTAGTGCTCTATAGGATCTAATCTTGTAATTAGAAATAGTGAAATAGAGAGTGAAGGAAGAGTTTGGAGGTAGTACCGGTCAGTCGGTGCTTTCTCTATGGCTTTTACCTTGGCGGATTCAAGTTCTACCTGAGCTTACGTCTGAGATTTCTCTGGTAATCAACTTCTGATTCAAGTAAGTACCATGTTTATATTGTTCTTCAGGTTTGCGACTCTTTTGAGTGCTTTTATCTATTGGTCATAGGTTAAAGTAGTATTTGTAGTGTAAGCGTGGTGTTTAGACTCGATTACTCGTGGATGTACCCTACATTTCGGATTGGTGGTAGCTCGCGAGGATGACTCATATAGCCTCATTAAATCATTTGTAGTCCACCTCCCGTTTGTAGGCCGAGCAAGACCTAGTTACTATAGGAAACATACTCTGCCTGTGTTTCTCTTGGTAACATCCCTAGAATTGAACAATACAAGACACAGCTTACCAACATTAGAATTAGAAGACCTTTGTGATCTCCTCTATACTCCTATTATCTTAAGTCGTGTTGCTACTCCTGGTTAAGTTAGATTATAGTTAATCTCACATGTTTCCCTGTGGATACGATACTTGGAATACTTCCAGATAAAAGCTACAGCGGTATCCGTGCGCTTACGGATCTTTTCTGTGTGCGTTAATAAATACCAACAGTGGCCTAATTTGTCCCCCAGTTTTTAAGTGGCCTAATTCATCCCCTCTTAGGCATCATGTTCCCTTCACTATGAACTAGAAAAAAAATAGTACCTTGCATGGACAAACAAATCAGGTCCCACCGTGGACAATTGGGTATAACCCACGGATCCATCAAATTATAGGACCATCAGTGGACAATTGGGTATAACCCACGGAATGTGTCCAAGTTCAATGGAGCATTTGACCCTCGGCAACTTGTCATGAGCTTTGAAGCAGTTGTCACTTCAGCTGGATGGGATGAATGTGCAAATTCATTTTTTATAACTGAAGGATCATTGTATAAAAATTTACAAGGTTTCAAAAAATTGTCGCTTAGAATCATAGGTATGTTTAACTGTAAGTAACAAGATAAAGATCCATTAGAAGATTATGTCTAGAGATTTGTTAAGATCAAAGCCCAAGCTCTAGATGTTGGTGATGAAACAATTATTTCAATAGTAGTTAACGGTCTTGGCATTGGACAGTGTGCTTTGCACTTCTCAAGAGAACCTCAATAATGAAACAATCTCAGAACTCTTCAGTCATAGAAAAGTGTTGTTGGTCATACAACAATTACTAAAAATAACATAAGAGAAAATCGTTTTGAGGCAATCAACGAAGCAGCTAAACAATGATGTGCAGTCGAAGCCTCAGTAAGGAAGAAACAACCAGCCTCAATAACCGTTTATGAATGTTAACAGCATTATTGATAATGAAACACCCTACTACGGCACTACCACCGCCATTGCCACCACCAAACATCAAGAACTCAAGAAAAAAATCAAATTGCAGAGGTCTTTCAAACGATAGAGGTCACCAAGACCGAGGATCGAACAACAGTGCATATTTGCAAGAGGAAAAAAGGAAAAAAAAAGGGAAAGAACTGGAATTACAATAGATGGTGTACCTATTCTGGAATTCTAGGGAGGTACTTTCTTTGCTCTATGGAATAGCGTAAGCAGATTTTTTTTCTCTGTTTTTTTTTTTTTTTTGCAAAGAGGTTATGGTTTATTTTGAAGTAATAATGATGGTGATTATAGCTGTTTTACATTGTGAACTGACAAGGTTTTAAAATCAGTAGTATTATTTCGGTGAAAATACAGGGATAGATGTTTTAGTGAACAATCAAAGTGAATTTCAAATAAGCACAAGTATCACAGATTCATTCACAGTGACGGGTACACAAACGACAAATACACAAACATTCAAACCAGACACCGTTTTACGTTCAAGTTCTACTAAGAAGGAATTGGAGAACACACATACAACTATACAAGAGGGGAAGCAGACACCTAGCTCGATGTCAGGCTCTCTTCAACGATGGCATCCACACAGGCATCGCCTCGGACCTCATCATGTTCGACAGCTCCGGCGGCCCCGTCATCCTCGTCCCCAGGACCACCTCCTGTTCCTGCTGCGCGCTGTTGGCTTAGGCCCCGGCCCCGCTGCCGGCGGCCAGGGTAACGCCGGCGGCGGCGACCCATGCCTTCATCCCAACTAGAGCTGAATCTCAGATATGTACCACAGATCGATTTGCTGCTGCTTGCATGATTAAGCTGCAGTAGTAGAAACTAGAAATTCAAATTCAAAATAAACTAATTATGCAAGTGAGCTTGTCAGGGTGTACCGAGAGTGCGCGTGGAGCAGATTGGGGATCCGGAAGCACATGAAACCGGCCTTGAGGAAGACGACCACGAGAACCCATGCGACGACTTTGCGATACATGACGGCAGCTGGTTACGTTAGCTAAGGAATGAATTTGGGAGGTTGGAAATATGCCGAGCCTGCTGTATAGTACTAGTATAGTACATGTGTACATATGCATGCCAACGGATCGATGCAAGGGTGTCGAAGTGACAAAACAATTCTCTAGCTAAGCAGCTAGCAGGTAAGGGGTAGTTCATACTTCACATGCTTTGCTGATGCTGCTGAACTGCTGGTGCAATGTACTGGTACATATGGACAATAGCTCGTGTATAGATTTTTAATCGAGACCACAGCTCGACACGGTCTCATGGAGAACTACGTGCTGTCCGTCGACCGTTGTCGGAGGTTGACAACGCACGGCAACAGGCTACAGGTGCAAGTTTGTGTAAGTTTTAATCGGGGTTGTCAATCAGTTACAAAAAGAAAAGAGATTAGAGTGCATTATTTAACCTATTTTGATGAGACTATGTTTGGGTGCATGCACCTTCTTATTGTAGACCATTCTTGCAGTCGATTTTATTTGCTTGACATTTGCTTCACATGAGTCTAAATACATAAATCATATTGAGACTAAACATATATAGATAGTCTCATCAAAATAGGTTAATTCTTTAATCGTGTTGTCATGGCAAATTAGTGCATATAAGGTACAAACATAGCTAATATGGTAGGTACTCACTAGTTAGACGCTATAATTAATGGATAATCCAACCAGTATGAACATCCCAAAACAAACTTGAACAATAATAGATTGGTTGCAATCTACAAAAGATGATCACACTTGCACTAGAAATTTTGAACCTTCTATTTCTGGACAAAGAAGATATAATATTTTCATCTAGCCTACTTATTAACAAAAGAGTAGCAATATCCGACAACAAATTATTGGTCACCTTGATTTAGTGAAAACACAAACTTATACGAACACAATATTGGACAAGAACATAGTAGTTGCTGCAAAAATAGAGAAACAACATGGTACCAGAGTCCTAAAAAGTTTATGAACTAACACTAGTAAAATCATATTCATGTTGCAACCCATTAATCATCCTCATGTGAAAAAACCACCTTGGCATGATTAGAATAGAGGGTTAAAATTCAAGAACAATAGACACTAGCTAGCTATATTCACAAGGAGCGACGACATCAACTTCTCAGTGATTCGGTTCCATCACTAGTGGCTTAGGTGATGGATGTTGTGAAGCTCCTGCTTCATGATAGCCACCTTATAGTGCCAAAAATGTCTTAAACAATTCACCATGCATGCCGCAAATCCTAGAATATAAGTACATATTTTATCACAATTGGAAGGTTTGTCCCATACATGCATTAATTTTCCAAGTAATTATAACTATTTGAGCATTTTACAATTTATTAGACTAAATCACATCCACCTGCCAAGTTGTTCTCTGTTGAATGTATTTTATTTTACCTTAAATTAAATTTTAGACTAATATAATAGGTGCTGTGCGAATGTGTACCTCATCTATCATAAATTACGACGTCCACTCTCCTACTCGAGGAGATGGTAGACAACACATCCACCATGTGCAATGTGGACCATTGATCTAGGACATGGGCCTTTTCGATCACCCATAGACCACGTCCAGGTAAGTAGGTTTTCAAGGTAGCCTAACCTCTGATTTTATATCGACGCCCACGGCTCGCATCATGTTAAAGTTTTCGTTTGGGACTAAATCCAAGTTGAAGCGTCTCAATCACGGCCTTCTAACGGGCTCCATATGGCACTATGGCAGCAGCTAGGCAGATATGGATGGCCCATCGGCATATTCGTTCCGGGGCCCATGGCCCAGTAACAACAACTGGTCACGCCGTGGTGCAGGGCCTGAAATTTTCTTCAAAATCGAGCGAACAGGTCGAAGAACTGCCGCTCCGTGGTGCAGGGCACGTCGCTCCGTGATGCAGGGCACGTGATTACACGTACGCGCTCCCTGGGGGCCACGCCAGATGGATTATTGCACGGACATGGAAGAGCCAAAACCATCTGGCGTGCCTCCGGCTTGTCAATGCCAGCGTTCAGACTTCAGAGTCGTGCGGCCTGTGGTAGAGGAAGGACCGGTCGCAGTGGAAGTGGAACGCTGAGTTCGCCTGGCTTCTGGCCTGCGCTCCTGCAGGACCAGAGTCCCCGGAGCCCGGGGATGCCTAGGTCAGCAGTCAGTCTGTGGGAGGACTGGCACTCAGTCTGCACTCTGCAGACCCCAAGTATGGTAGTGCAGACCCGCAACCTTGCCCCGTCCGATTTGTTCGGCTTTTTTTTTCAATCGGAACTGTGTTTCTCTCACCACCATTCAACCAGAACGGTGTTTTTTAATCAGTTTCAGTTAAAATTCAGCAAGCCGAACGGGGACAGAACTTGGAATCCTTTGGGAAGCATAAATTCCGCGAGAATTAATACTGCAGGAATTTTAACAGAAAAATCAGTTCTAACTTGGAATCCTGTGTGATTAGCGGGGAACAAGATCCTAAAGGGACGCGGAACAGAACTGCGTTATCTTGAACCGAGCAAACATACAATTATTAAGTTCAAAGTAACTCTGTACACAGAGGCGATTGATGTCCAAATCACACTTCTTTTTTCCTAGTTCGTCCAAACCACAGTTCTTTTTTCCTAGATCAGATGACCATTTTCACATGCGTTAGACTGACTCCAACAACGTGACCTAAATCGAATACCCATTTCACCGTTTAGGTAACGCACAGTAACGAAAGCTACGGCACCCATTCCTTGACCCTCCAACGGATGACCGAGCAGGAAGCCCCAAATCCCGCTGCCCTCTCCTCTCTCCTGCTCTGCTCTTCTTTTTTTTTCCCCTCTGCCTTCTCTTCCCCGTCCTGCTCAGCTCCTCCCGAGGACCGTCGCCGCCCAGCTGCCTCGGCCAGTTCGCGCTGGAACACCGGCCAGCCACCGGCGACCAGGAGCCTCCGCTCTGCCTCCCTGCCCTCTTCCCCTCTCTTCTCTTTCTCTCCCTTCCTCTCTTTTCTCTCTGTCTTGCTCGACTCGTGGTGGCGCCTCTCGGCGCGGCGGCGCAGAGGCGTGGTGGCGCAGAGGCGCTGATGGGCCCGGGCGCGGGCGCCCCTCGGCGTGGCGGCGCACCAGAGCAGGGCGTGCGCCGGCGGGGAGGTGGGCCGCAGCGAGGGCGCGGGCGTGGCGCAGGGCGAGGGCTGCCCCTGCTGCGGCGACGCACCGGCGCAGGGCGAGGGCTGCCCCTGCTGCGGTGGCGCACCTGCTGCCCCGCCCCTATGCCGGGCCCCACACCTGCTCCCTCTCTCTCTCTCGTTTTGCGTCGTCGAGAACGAAGACGCTTTTTTGCCTTGCGCGTCGGATGCTACGCAAAATGGCTGCCGTGTTTGCCTTCTCCCTTTGAAGCATGATTTTTGGAGACAGTCTTACGTACTGGAACCGCCAACACCAAAAACACAAGTGTGCGGCGGCGGCGCCCCAGCCGCCACAACAAAAACGCTCTTCAGTTCCTCGCGATCGAGGAGAGGACACGGCAAAGTGCAGACGGCACAACCAATGCCGAACTCTGCCTTGTGTGCGCCCAAAGCGTGCAAATCCGTCGGAGGCGCCCACGGGTTCTTCGTGCGCGTTTCGCCGTCCTCCGCTCTGCGCCACACAAGGCCAGTCACCACTCCACTAGCGTGGCAATGGCATGGCCGCATGGCTGGCGTGGGTCGACAGCGACGACTAGGCGCTCTCTTCTGGGTCGCCCCGGCGGCCCCGCGGGCAAGAGCCCCCGCCCGAGCCTCTGTCTATGCGGAGGTGCCGTGGGGATTATTACTAGCGGCGGCGGCGTCGACGGCGGCGCGGCAGAAGGGGCAGCGGGAGGTGCCTTCGAGCCAGGGCAGCGCGCAGGCCCAGTGGAAGCGGTGGCCGCAGGGCAGGTGCGCCAGGACGTCGCCTGCGCGGAACTCGTCCAGGCACACCGCGCACTCCGCCTGCTCCGCCGCCGCCCACCGCGGCCGGCTCCACCGCATCAGGCGCCGCATCACGCCCTTCTTCGAATACACCTCCCGCTGCACGCCGGACATCGCCGGAGCCAGCGCCGACCTCTCGCCGCGTTCGTCCGCGCCCGCGCCGCCGCTGGTGCTTCGGTGCGGCGGTCTGCTCAGCTTTATGCTCCCCGTGCTGTGATGCCTGCAAAGATGAGATCTTTAGGAACCTGCTGTTGTTCAGGCTGGCACGGAACAAACGACGACCTCTGGATGGATGGATATGAATGCATCGACCGACGTGTCGTGTCGGGTGGCAGGTCTACCTCTTGATGGCGGCCTCCCTCTTGCTCCTCAGCTTCTGGTCCAGCCGCTCCTTGGCCTCCCGGGCATTGCTGTCCAGCGTCCACCCGTGGATCATCTCCATCACGCCGCCCCGCTGCTGCAAACAAAAGCTCCCAATTAAGAAACCAATCACCCCGGTCTCATGCTTATCATCGTGACAACACAGGCCAATCACCAACCTTGCCAGAATTGCCGCCGGCGCCAAGGGCAGCACCTCCGTGGCCGGCCGCGTACAGGCAGGAGGAGGACCGCCTCGTGCCTCCGGCCGCCTCCGCCCCCGCCCCCGCCCCCGCCCCGGCCCCGGCCTGCCGGAGCCGCCGCCGCCGCGCGCACTCCACGCCGGGGAGCATCCCGGCCATGATGACCATTCACGCAGCACGCCTCCGGTCCTCAGTAGTCCTCTCTACCACAAGCCGCCGCTGCCGCAGCAACGATCGATTGACGACACCAGGCGGGCGCCTGTGTGTGTAATACACGCGCGGGGACGCGACGAGCCGGGGGCCCACGACGACGTGGGGTGCCGGGGGAAGGGATCGAATCATGGCATGGGTTGGGTCTGGTGCGGCGGGCCCCGCGTCGTAATGGCGAGGAAATCCACTGGTGAGTGAGACCGCGAGAATTATTGGGGTCGGATCAGCTCGGGTCAGGCCACACCACACTGATGTGATCGCCGGCCGACCCGCACTGCATCTATCTCGCGGTGAAAGAACTCACTGCCACCTCTGGAAAGATCTCGTTCTGCCGACCTGTAGGTGTTGCTGCATCTGAAAACTACTGCGTGGGATATCTATTTTGTCGACAGAAATTTGCAGTGAAACGCCATGGATGGATTTGCCGTGAGACTCGTCCATCGAGTATAACAGAGTAAACGATGGTATCAGCGATGAACAATGGAATGACACTGAAAAATGGTCCGAATAATTTCGATAGTAGTTCCATGAACGCCGGATTGGAATGTCATAAAGCGTAAACCAACATCCGTATCAAAAACCAAAATCAGAATGAACAGAAGCACGAGAAGAGCAGCGCTTTCGAGTTTCGCGTGCGTTTAGTTCGCGAAAAGTGTGAAATTTGGCTACCGTAGTAATTTCGTTTTTATTTGGCAATTAGTGTTCAATCATGGACTAATTAGGCTCAAAACGTTCGTCTCGCAATTTCCAACCAAACTGTGCAATTAGTTTTTATTTTCGTCTACATTTAATGCTCCATGCACTTTTTGAAAAAACTTTTCGCGAACTAAACAAGCGCTTGGATCTGGTGGTCAGTGCAACCGCAACAGGTAAGTTGAAAGGGGCTGGTCCTCCCACAAGACGAATGAATGGGCCAACCTGACAGGACAAAGTAGCGGACATGAGTGATGAGATGAGAGAGAGAGGGCCGGAGCGGAGCGTGTCGTCGTCCGTTCCGGCCTTCCGGGCGGGCGCCCCCGGACGGGCAGCTAGCTGGTGAGAGGGACCTTCGTCGAAGCTTCCGGGTAGCAGCGGCCGGACAGCCAGCCCAGACAGGGCATGCATGGCACCCCGCCATTATTTCCTGGCTGGTCGCACGCACCGGGCTGCCCCACGTCTCGTCGATATCGGCGCAGGCAGGACTACAGCGGTGTGCACTAGTGTTGATATCAGCGCTCGCGTTTCGCTATTTAAACGTCCCGTGCAACTCGCTTGAAAGGAACGAACGAGTTCATTTAGAGTCACACATGGTCAGTTTATTTGATACCTTTGATCTCAATGCGCTGGAAGACGAAGACGGCAATGGTGGGTTCGACATCAACGAGTTTCCGTTGGAAACTGGCAACGGTAATGTCTCATAGCATCCTGGCCAGTAAACACCCCCTTAGTTTCATGTGTCACATGGCCACTTTATTTTTTACTAGTTCAATGCTTTCTTTTTTATAGAATTTGATTTGAACTTGCCACTGGACGAATATGGTGCAGTTCATTTTGATTTTGTACAAAACCTTGCTGGTAAGATAAACCCCCCTTACTTTTTTAAAGTAAACTTTGCTCGTAATCAAAATCGTTGGATTTAGTGTGTTTATTTTTTTTTTACAACTAGAACATGTTATTGAGGCTTCCGTTCAAGTCAACCAGAGAAGGAAAGACATGACAGAAGAAGTCACAACACAAGTTTATCAAGCTTTGTTGGCTAGAAGCAAGAATGGCAAACTAGACAAGAAAGATACGAGAATTGTTGCTGATCATTTTGGACTACACATTCGGTCAGTTCAGCGCTTGTGGAAGCGAGGTAAAATACCACTTGCTCATAGCATTCCGGTTGTAAGAACAAGAATGAAAGATACAAAGGTATTTGAAAAAATGTTTTCTTAGGCGCCACTCTAGTAGCATCAACACATACCTCACAGATGCTAACAAGAAGTCTCGGTTAAAGTGGTATGTTCACATGATTGAGAAGGGTTTGCTTGGTGATCCAAGATTTAAGGGGGTTTTTTGACTTTGTGTTTATTGATGAAAAATGATTTTATCTCTCTCAAAAATCTAAGAAATATTACTTGCTACCCGAGGAAGATGAGCCCCATCGCACTTGTAAGAATAAGAATTACATCCCTAGGCTCATGTTTTTGTGTGTTTGTACTCGGCCGAGGTTTAGGGATGCGGAGTGTATTTTTTATGGAAAAATTGGTTGCTTTCCATTGATCACTTATGGAAATGCTGTAAGAAGAAGTCAGAACCGTCTTCGTGGAGCCCAAGTTATCAAGCCCATAACTTCAATCACAAGAGATGTGATTAGAGATTTCAGGGTAAACAAAGTATTACCTGCCATCCGAGCCAAAATGGCCAAGAAAAGATGTGAACAAACCAATTTTCATACAACAAGATAATGCAACTTCTCATTTACCTGTGAATGATCCGGTTTTTTGTGAGGCTGCTAAGCAACAAGGATTTGACATTCGTCTAATTTGTCAACCACCCAATTCTCCGGCTTTCAATATTCTAGACTTGGGGTTTTTTCAAGCTATTCAATCTATTCAATACAAGAAGAATGCAAAAACAGTAGAAGATCTAGTTCCAGCAGTGCAATAGGTAAATGGATCAATTGTTCACTTGTTTCATTGTTTTTTGAACAACTAATTTACCCATTGATTGATTTCTTCAACATATGTTTTGTAGGCATTCATAGAGTATTGTCCACACAAAGCAAACAAAATTTTTCTAACACTTAAGAGTGTTTTGAAGGAAGCCATGACGGTTAAAGGATGCAACAAGTTCAAGATTCCTCACATGCAAAAAGAAAAAAAAACTAGAGAAAGAAGATCGACTACCATTGCAAATCTCCTGTGAAGCGTCCTTGCTAGCTGAAGCCATTGCTAGTCTTCCTGCATGAAACCATTATCTTTGCAAATTAGTAGAAACAAATGCATATTAGCTTGAATGAATGGGACATGTAACCTTACTGTTTTTTCTTTGCATCATGCTTCATCTTCCTATGCTCCTCCAACTTCTTCAAAACGTTCTTAGGCACAAGTATGGTGTAGCCATCCATTTGAAGCTTCTTGACATCAGGAATATAGATCTCGCAATCAAATTTTTCTATGTCATCCATTATCCTTGCTGCGAGATCGTAGTCGCGGTGAACAAGACCGCAACGGGCACACCTGCTAGCGAGGCGACGAGCTAGGCGGCAGCCTTCATCGTCGTTGTCATCACGGGTCGTGTCGCAGCGAACACAGAGAGAAGGCTTGGACTCCGGCAGCAAGGAGTATGGCACGAAGGACTCTGAAGTCATCTCCATGGCGCCAGCAACGATCGTGGGTTCCTGCTCGAGGTCATCCTCCGTCGTTATCTCCATGGAGTCCGCCAGCGCTAACTCCTCTGACGTCACAGAGTCCGCCGCTGCATCCATGGAGCGATGAAGCGGCGAGCGCGGCGTCGGCGAGGAAGCGGCGAGCACGGCATAGGCGAGGAAGCAGCGAGCGCATCATCGGCGAGGAAGCGGCCAGGCCAGGATAGACGAGCGGTTGAGGACGAAGGGAGGCGAGCGGGGCAGCGCGGCATGCGAAGCGAGGCTGCGCTATTATTAGTACGTGGTGATTAAATGAGCGATAAACGGGCGACGCAGCATGCGAAGTAAGGCTGCGCTATTATTAGTACGCGGCAGGGGCAAAGCTGTCCCAAATCACGCAGGCAAGCGCTCGGCGACATCCTTTACGCAAACGAGTAGAAGTCCGAGAACGCCTTCCTTTTCCTATACGGAGGGAGTACAAAGTTTCATAATGTTTTGAGACCTACAACTTTCATTTTGGTACTTTCTCCATCCGATGTCGTTTACAAAATTTAAATTTCAAATTTGAGAAATTCAAACGTAGTTTTCCTTAACAAGATGATTTCAAATCAAAAAGTTGCAACTACAAAGTTTCATAACTTTTCGAGATCTATAACTTTCATTTTTTTTTTGTCCATCAGAGGTCGTTTAAAAATTCAAATTTTAAATTTTTAGAAATTCAAACGTAGTTTTCCTTGACAAGATCATTTCAAATCAAAAAGTTATCAACTATAAAGTTGTATAACTTTTTGGGAAATACAACTTTAGTTTTGGTTGTTTCTCCATCCGAGGTCGTTTAAAAAATTCGAATTTTAGTGCTTAATTTTTACTATTCAGCGTCTATTTGTAGGGGCGGCTGGATATAAAGCCGCCCCTACAAATTGAGCCATTTATAGCGGCGTCTGATAACACCAGCAGCCCCTACAAATGAATTTGTAAGGACGACTTGTTTGGTCACCATTTGTAGGGGCGGCTCAATATAGAGTCTTCCCTAAAAAAAGAGCGTTGCTACAAATTCTTTTTGTAGTAGTACATGTTTAGTATTTTAAGGACTAAAAATAACTAAGAGGTGGTGACTAAACTTTAGTCACACCAAACCCAACATGCTCGAGCTAGTCCTGCTTGCTAATGCAGCTGGCCTGGTGCGATGTACCGTGTGCAATAATGGTAGCTCGCGTGCACACTTACTTCAAAACTACATCCGAGTTTAGGACTCTGGCTTATGCTTGTTACAATTATATTTAGACTCTGTTTGATAGGATATCTTTTCGAACGGCTTCTCCTGTAAATCTAGAGAAACTATGTGTTTAGGTGATTTTGTCCTTCTAGAAGCAAGAGAAATCAAAGCTATAAAGTCTGTTGAGAAGCACAGTCAAAGAGAGACTTAGGTCCTGTTTACAGTGCTCTCAGAGCTGATTCTTTGTTGAATACGGTTGGAGCTCTGCCAAATAGTTTTTCAGAGCAAAGTGGTTCTTGCTAATTTTGTGAAGTGATTCTCTGAAATGATAAGAGGCTGAGAGCTAAAAAAAAGTAGCTTCTCCTAATTCTCAATTTTGTAAAGTGATTCTCCATCGTGATTTTGATAGTTTATGCTAAAGAATCAAATAGAATTACTTTCAGCCACAAAATCACTTCTTTTTCAAAGAATTAGCTTATACAGAGAATTAAAATAAAATGAAGCCTCTATTAAACAGGCCCTTACACTCCTTTGGTAACGCTTCACTCAGCTTCAGTGAAATAAAAAAATAGTGACTTCAGCCGCTTCTACTTTTTAATAAAGAGAGAAAAGAAGACTATTCATAAATAGTCATGCTATGTTGACGCGAACAGTGCACCGTTCAGTGAAACAGAAGCCCTAAAACTCTAGCAGAGAGTCTTTAGATTCATCGTATGGCCGGCCAGCCTCCTGATGCCGACTTTTATTGATAGTAGATAGATATATCACTACTACACAAACGATTTATAGCAACGGCATCTTTTTTTTTTTAAGGGCGGCTCACTCTGCAGCCATCCCTACACAGGGTCCCATGAGGTCAGCCGCCCCTATAAATGACACAGTAGGGGCGGCCGGTGATGAGCCGCCCCTACAAATATTTTCATATTTTTGAAATTTTTTAAATGTTAGTTCTGCATATTTTTTTTATAAATGTATTAAAAACAATTTACTATATTTTCCCATACACATAAAAAACAACTTGCATATATATAATGATACATTTTATTTTTTAAAAAATAAAAAAATTAAAAATTGAAAATTTGAATTTGTGAAATTTGAATTAAATTTTAAGTTAGAAAATGACCTAAAATGAAAATGTTGTAAACATAAAAGTTGTAAAACGCATCAAGATTTACAACTTTTATTTTGGTCATCTTTTCATGTGACTTAGTTTGGAAAGTTCAAATTTTGAATTTCATAAAATGGCAACTTCAAACAATATTTTCAAAGAGTAAATGATTTCAGCTAGAAAAGTCATGAATATAAAAGTTGTATAATTCATTAAGATCTAAAACTTTTATTTTGATCATTTATTCATCCGATAAAGTGGTAAGAATATTGTTCACAAATTTTACATATCTCTCATATGGTTTCATAAACTATACGAGGGTTAGTACATTAAATGGTGAAATACAATTTTGCTCTATCACTACGAGGGTTACAAGCTATCTATTCAATAATTCTAGTTGTTATGATCACTAGGCACAAACAATGGCTACGTCACTACTCACTAAGTGCTCTCAACAAGTCTACACTAAAGAGCTCCACTAGGTGATACTAAACTAGCAAGCAAGACAAGCTCTCAAAACTAATTACACTAAAGAGATTGACAACTAGTTTGTAAGGAATATAAAAAAGTAAGTAGGATGATTATACCGCAGCGTAGAGGAGTGAACCAATCACAAGATGAACACCAATTCAATCACCGGGAGAATACTAGAGGGCAAGATACAACCAATTTTTATCCCGAGATTTACCTGCTTGCCAGCACGCTAGTCCCCATTATGTCAACCATCACTTGGTGGTTCGGTGGCTAAGAGGTGTTGCAAAACCTCGTCCACACAATTGGATACCGTAAGAACCTACCCACAAGTGAGGTAACTCAATGACACGAGTAATTTACTAGAGTTGCCTTTAGCGCTCTGTCCGAAAAGGCACAAGACCCCTCACAAGCAGCCGATCGAGGCCAGAGACAATCACCAACTCCGCTCAACGACCCTCCAATCACCAGGCCATCTAAGTATCGGCAAACACCAAGAGTAACAAGCTTATAAACAGCTCAAATCATCCAACTAGTACCATAAGATGATGCAACCCAATGCAATGCACTAGAAGATCTCTAATCTCACTTAAGATGATGAAATTAAGTGAACAAATGAGTGAAGTGTATTACTCAGCTTTTAAAGAATGTGCACAAGTGTATAAGGTGCCCAGAGAGTGGCCAAAGCTCACCACACCCTCTGTTTATTAACCGCCCGGGCCCTGCCCGTCGTTTCCCATCTCGATTGTTCAGGCATTTGGCATTTCTCTATCGTTCTCTAGTCTCCACGCATGATCACGCTCACAACTTGTGGTGGCAATAGGACAGACACTGATGAGCGATGGGCCTGCACTGCGTTGAAAATGAGATTGGAATGCCGCCTCTGCCATGTTAGCGTGACCTGCCACCATTGGGAGCCTCTGCCTCTCCGTCTTTTGCTTCTATCTTTTCGCCAGACCACGTGAAATTTTTGTATTTTGGTCCCTTTTGAAAACAATTTTTACAAAAAGACCTACGCCAAAACGTTTTCTAAAAATAGACCATTTTTAGGCGTCTTAGAACATAACGCCGAGGTACGAGGGTCGGCGTCGACTGACACGACGCCGAGGTATTGCCACGTCACGGACGACCGGGGTCGTCGGCGACACAGTGGCGCGTGGGGTCCGAGATGTCGGCGTCGTGTCAGCAGACGCCAAGGGCCCAACCTCGGCGCGGCTAGACTGCGCGCCGAGCTATTGGCACCATCCGTCGCGCGGCCCAGGCGGCCCAACAACGCACGGTGGCCCAGTAGCTCAGCGCGGGGTCACTTAACGCCGAGCCACCAGACCTCAACGTGGCCCGACTCAACGCCGAGGTATGGTCCCTTGAGGCCGCGCCGAGGCCCCCTTCTTCTTCCTCCCTCCATTCTGAAACCATCGGTCTCCTCTCTTTCTCTTCTCCCCCACGCCACCACCAAACGATAGCTTCCAAAATCGACCCTAGGTGCCATGATCTCGGCTCCCGAAGCTTTCTCGAGGTAAAGGTCCCTCCCCTCCTCCAATCTATCTGCGTAGATGTGCTTACATTGTCCCTAATCATGTGGAATCATGGGTGTATGATGTTTTGGTATATTTGTGTTTGCATTTGCAAAATGTATGGCTTAGGATGATTGAGTGCATTGTTGTTTAACTGTTTTATGTGCTGAACATGTTAGGTTAGTTTGGTTTCTAGTTATTTTGGTCATTAGGGTTTTTTGTTTATTGTAGGTGTCATTAGGGTTAGTTATTTGTTGGTCATTAGGGTTAGTATGTATTTTATTTATTTGTTGGTCATTACATTTCAATTTTTTATGACTAGAAATGATTATGTTGTTGGGATTGAAAAAGATGAAATGATATATTTTAGTTTCTACTTATTGGATTGAAACTCGCATGATATATTGATATGTGACACTACTTGTTGTGTGATGGCTGTAGATGGATAAATTAGTGAGGTTGCATCATGGAGGCCGTATTGTTAGGACAAGAGATGATAGTTTGGAATTTCTGGACATGTGTGAGGAGTTGTTGATTTTTTCTGAAACGCCATCTTTGACCCGGTTAGTGGAGCGAGTGAAGGTTAAGTTAGGCTGGAATGAAGGAGACGTGCATGTTCAGTTTGAAGGTGTCATAGATGTTGAGTCATCGAAGGGTCCTCGGATCAAGCGGTTGCTCAAAATTACAAGCGAGACTGAATGGAATGATTACAAGGTAGTTGTATTAGCCTCAGAAGTGCGATCTTTGGATTTAGTAGTAAGTAAGGAGTCCGGCTTAGGAAATAATAACTTCGAAGCATGGCCATCTTCCCCCGGTCACATAGGTTATGGTCCTTTGTCTGAAGAAGAAATACTTGTCACACAACTAGGCTACGGTGGAGATGAGGAAGAGAATCCGGTTGCCGATGGTGAGGGCAATCATGATAGTGATGAAAAGGATGATGATTATGTAATTGGTGATGCAGAAGAAGGTTTAGACGACGCTAGCGGAGACTTTTCTATTGAGGATGAGCTTAGCGACGAAGATGATCTTAGTGGTGAAGAATACTTTGGTGATGCTAGGGCTACGAACCGTTTTGACATGGAGATAGCTGGAGATGATGAATCCTTCGTAGAGGAGATAGCCAAAGACTCTAATGATGATCGCCTTATTAGTTGTCTCAATTTTAGGGAAATAGATATATTATCTAGGGTCTTGCCTTGGAGAGATCCACTAGTTGGTGATTTCGAGGACCTTAGCCACGGTCATAGGACAGTAGCTGATGGTGGGCCAAGTGATACAACTGTGCCTGATGTTAGTGGTTGCCTCATCATACGAAAGGGCATATTGTTTGCTACCATGGATGAGTTGAAATCATGGTTGCAAGAGTACTCCATTGTACACAACCGACCTTTTAGGGTCATCAATTCATTCAAGGAGAAGAGGTACACTGTTGCTTATGAAGAACAACAGTGTGGTTGGAGAGTATGTGCTAGGAAGACGAAGGCAGGCAAATGGAAGATTACCTCAGTGAAGCAACCACATGTTTGTACCACTGCTGAGGCAGAAGAGAACCATCTGCAGCTCAATTCTAGGTTCATTGCAAGGCAGTTATGCCCCATGGTGAAGCATATGCCAACCATTATGGTGTCTGCGTTGGTTGAGATCATCTTCCAACGGTACAATTACTATGTCAAGTATGGGAAAGTATGGAGGGCAAAGCAGCGTGCACTGGAAATAATATTTGGAAATTGGGAAGAAGCTTATGAGCGCCTCCCTATAATGTTGAACGCAATGAGGGCTATAAATCCTAGGATGCACTTCGAATATTTACCTAAGGAGGGTGAAACAAGAAATGGTAGCCAGGTATTTGGAATAGCGTTTTGGGCGTTCAGGCAGAGCATCGAAGCATTCAAGCATTGCAGGCCTGTCGTCTCAATTGACGGGACCTTTCTTACAGGGAAATTTGAAGGCACAATGCTTATTTGTATTGGGACAGATGCAGAAGACCAGCTTGTGCCATTGGCCTTTGCGATAGTTCAGAAGGAGGACATGGATAGTTGGTGTTGGTTTCTCAGGCTAGTAAGACAAGTGGTAATTGGTCTAGGACGTGATGTTTGTGTGATATCCGATAGGCATGCTGGCATTCTCAATGCCGTAGAACAAGAGATTCCTGGTTACGGCCAAATACATCACCGGTGGTGCACCAGACACCTTGCTCAAAATCTTATAAGGCGTGATCACACAAATGACAACTTCAAATTATTTGAGGAGGTTTGCAAGCAGCAAGAGGTTCAATTATTCAAAGATAAGTTAGATGCCCTGAAGTTAGCTACAAATGTTGATGGCAGGCAATTCTTGAGCGAGTTGATGGCGTCGAAGGATAAGTGGTCACTTGCATATGACACCGGTGGTTGGAGATGGGGCTTCATGACTAGTAACATGGCAGAGATGTTCAACAGCCTTCTAAGAGGTTGTCGTGGTCTGCCTATGACTGCTATTGCCTCATTCACCTTCTACAAGTTGAATTCTTGGTTCGTTTCGAGGAAGAAGCATGCAAGGTCTCTATGGACAGCAAGCAAAGCTTGGCCACTTTTAGCATCTCAGGAACTAGCTTTCTCAAAGAAAAAGTCTAAACGACAGAAGAGTTCATGTTTTGATTCGATCAACCATGGATATGAGATTCTAGAGGGTGGTGGAACTAACATTGGTGGTGAAGATCGGGGTGCTCGAAAACATAAAGTAGTGATCAATGAGAACAAGTGTACGTGTGGAAAACTGATCATATACCATAGGCATTGCTCCCACATGATTACAGCCTGTTGCCTTAGACGTGTTGATCGGATTGAAACCTGGCGCCGAGGTTCAGCCCAAACCTGGCGCCGGCCGTTGTGATCCCTAGGGTTGGCGTGGGCTGACTCGACGCCGAGCCTCAGCCCAACTCATAAACGGCCAAGCCAAACCCTAGGGTTGGCGTGGGCCGACTCGACGCCGAGCCTCAGCCCAACACGTAAACGGCCGAGCCAAACCCTAGGGTTGGCGTGGTCCGAATCAACGCCTTGGTCATCTACCTCGGTGTCGTCCGACTTGAGGCCGAGCCTATGAATCATAAAATAGAAAGAATAAAGTATTAAAGACAGAGGTCTTCTAAACCTTTGGTATAGGTTGCAATCCTATTTGCATGATTCAAATGAAAAATCTTTCTCAACGATTCCTCTTCTACTAACACGAGTTATACTAATAAGAGTAGACATGCTATGTTTATGTTAGTATGTTTGTTCCTGCAGAAAAAACCGAATGTTGGTTCGATTTCAATCCCCTATTTTTAGAGAGAGTCAAATCTTTTTTCAGTTTGGGAATCAACCATAGTACATGAAACTTAGAGGTAGGTAAACTGCAATTTATGAAATAGCGAATGCACAACGATTACACTCACATCAAAACTAACAATAGCATGTCGCAAACTAAACCTAGCATGCCTTAGGGGATTGAAAGAAACAAGTGATACAGACATTGCAAAGGGTACACACTCACATGAAAACTAACAATGGCATGTTGCAAACTAAACCTAGCATGCCTTAGGAGATTAAAAAGAACAACGCATACAAGCATTCCACATTCGGATTGACTAACAAAGGTTGGTCCTAATAATGCTCTCACATATTGAACTGAGTTGCGCCTTCCCCATAGTATCCTCCAGTTGACGGAGGCGGTGGCGGTGGCGGTGGAGAAGGAGGCCCGTCCTTCTTATGGTACGGGCACTCATAGTACGGATTATTGCATAGTGCCTCCTCTGCATCATTGCTGTTGTCGTCGTCCAACTTGTCCCTGTTACCACTTCCAGGGCCATACTCTAGGTCAAAGATGCATCCCTGTAGATATGTGATGTACTGTTGATGGGGATAGATAGGAGGAGGGTCGACCCATCTAGTGAAGCCACAGTTATCTAGACAGCTTGAATCCTGAAAACCCATCTACCAATAAGTCTACTAGAAACCAAATGCAAATCTAAAAAAGGAGAGAGTTCAAAGGAAATACAAATCCTCGTGGGCATCTGAAGAAACGACGGCCTCCACCATCACAGTCGTTGTACATCTGCACAACGCAATCCAAACCATGGCGGCATTTTGGCCAATCTTCAATGCGCTTGTCGTATGATCTAAGAGGTCTCTCACGGGTGAAGTCACTCTTCCTCTCCAAAGGAAATTCCTCTATTGGTTCTTCAAAAGAATCAGGACCCAGAGAACCCTCCCACACAATCGGAGGTCCCTTCCTCACCCCCTTTCCTCTCCTTTCGCCGAAACCCTTTCCACTCGAGAAACCTCCGCTCGACATTTGCTAAAACTATACTAGAAAACAAGTTGTGTGGATGTGGAGCAAGACATGGACCACTATATATAGAGATGAAGGCAGGTTCACCATGAATGCTACTTGACAAAAAACTTGTGTGCGTACTCATTTATTGAATCTGCAAAGGCTAGATGCTTCATCTGAAAAGCCTACAACCATGACTAGTCATTTCATCTGAAAAGGCTACACCTGTGTTTTGTCACTTCATCTAAATGCAGTATATCACTCTAATATTAATTCACTGCGTATACGGATACAACAGTAAACGAATCTAGGCTTTTCAGTGAGTTTTCAAATAGACTTTTCATTGACTGCAACAGTACTTGTAGCCCTTTCAGTGACTACAACAGCACAAGTAGCCTTTTCAGTGATACAAACAGTAGCACTACAGTCTTAGGATAGTTAACGAAGTACAGGGCATAAGACCATCTGAAATAAAAGCATAGTGTATTACAACATAATAAAAAAAGTCCAGGGAATAAGTTCATCTGAAATAAAAGCAGAGTGCATTACAACATAGTAAAAAAGTCCAGGGCTACATGACATCGCTCGTGAATAAACTAAATACCTACTGAGTGCAACGAGGCTACTTTTCCTTCCTCTGGGCATCGGGATTCTCCTCTATCGCTGCCTTCACTCGGCGCGCACGCTCAAGCTTCTTCTCCCTCTCCACCCTGTACGCAGCAACACGCCTCCTTTCCTCCTCTTCCTTATGCTCCTTTTCTATAGCCTCATGTCTGTGTCTCTACTCAAACCTCTCCTTAACCTCCGCATCCCACTCCTTCAGGCCTTCTAGATGCTGCTTGTCCGACTCCTTGATCTCAGTGTCAATCCACTGCTCAAAGTCACACAGTGGTGGAACGGTCTGCAAGAAAAACAAATTGTTACAAAACAAATAAATAAGCAATACTTAATATCATAAGAAAATTAATTAACACACAATAAAAATTCCTCACAAACGATGCACGACGCTGTTGCTTTGTAGGTTTCCATGCATAATTGGGACACATCCAGTACCTCTGTCTATATGTTTCCTCATCTTCAGAGATGTCTACCTTGCAAGGATCACCATAAAAGCACATTGGTCGAGAAACACCTTCAGGGAGAGGCTTTAGGTCGTAGGGATTTGCCCTCTGGCGACCATAGCTACAATTGAAAGAATTTAGTCATATTAACGGAGAACCAAACCTAAACCTAGGGTTTTCTATTTGTTGCACAAATAATGAATAAACATTGGGATTACCTTGGAATACGAGCTTTACCACGCCTTGGCATCCTAACATTACGTAGAAAAAAATCAATTCAAAGTACCTTGCAACGAATGTAAAGCTACTAACACTAAATCACTATACCTCCCAAATAAGCTTTTTATTACAAACCCTAAGCAAATTTGAATCCCAACAAACACAAAATTTAACTCAATGATTATAAACCAGAACATATACAACAACAACAACCATACATTTAGGTCATTCAATCATTTGAACCACCATACATTGCACGAATGACATGAACATGAACCAAACCTATAATGCCAAGTTCAAAAACAACCGAATCTAAATGGATGAAATGAAAGAGGGGAAAGATGAGTACCTTGACAAAACGCCTTGGTTATAAAAAATTGAAATGTAATGACCAACAAATAAATAAAATACATACTAACCCTAATGACCAACAAATAACTAACCCTAATGACACCTACAATAAACAAAGAACCTTAATGACTAAAATAACTATAAACCAAACTAACCTAACATGTTCAGCACATAAAACAGTTAAACAACAATGCACTCAATCATCCTAAGCCATACATTTTACAAATGCAAACACACATATACCAAAACACCATACACCCATGATTCCACATGATTAGAGACAATGCAAGCACATCTATGCGGATAGATTGGAGGAAGGAGGGACCATTACCTCGAGGAAGCTTCGGGAGATAAGATCCGGACACCTAGAGTCGCATTTGGGGTTAGAGTTTCGTGGGAGCCGTGGGGGATTTGGGAGCCGACGGTCTTCAGAATGGAGGGAGGAAGAAGAAGGGGGCCTTGGCGCGGCCTCAAGGGACCAGACCTCGGCATTGAGTCGGGCCGCGCCGAGGTCTGGTGGCTCGGCGTTAAGTGACCCCGTGCCGAGCTACTGGGCCACCGTGCGTGGTTGGGCCGCCTGGGCATAGCTCGGCGCGCAGTCCAGCCGCGCCGAGGTTGGGCCCTTGGCGTTTGCTGACGCGACGCCGACGTCTCGGACCCCACGCGCCATCGTGTCGCCGACGACCCCGGTCGTCCGTGACGTGGCAATACCTCGGCGTCGTGTCAGTCGACGTCGACCCCCATACCTCGACGTCATGTTCTAAGACGTCTAAAAATGATCTATTTTCAGAAAACGTTTTGACGTAGGTATTTTTATAAAAATTATTTTTTAAAAAGACCAAAATACAAAAATTTCACCCAGACCACGTACTACGTACGCGCGGTGTGTTCCTTCCTGAGCTCTCGAATTGTTTATCCAGACAAGTACTAGTATGCCATGTCGCGATGATTCCCAGGTGTACCGTGATGCATTCTGTTCGTTTCGTGGCAAAGGACGGTGGATTATTTACCGCTGATCAGTTTAGTGTAAGAAAAAAATACTATTCTCGTTTATAATCTATAATCGTATACGAAAAAAAAAACATGCTGATGATCGCTGATCCCGTATTATAATCTGGTTCTGCTCACGGAATCGGAGTTAGACATCAACCGGCCAGCTCTAAACATTCAGTCGATCAGGCATCGATCGGACGGGGCTAGCATAGCATCTGAGATTCCAAAGATGAGCTGTATCGGAAACGAGCAAGCGAGCAGACCTTGGTAACGTCTCACGGAGCCGGCGAGTGCAGTGGCGTCACATGAACGTCTTCTGTGACGTTTGGCACTCTTCAGTTTGGAACTATTTTTTATTTTATAGGAGTTTGGAACTAGTTGACGCCAGAGGGAAGGGACAAATTGCAGCTCCTTTCCAATACCGTCAGAAATTTAGATCCAGATAGGCTATCTTTCTTTTCTTTTCTTTTTTGAGTGGAATCCAGATAGGCTAACTGGCCCGGCCCGTTCATGGCTATCGTACGGCCTCACAGAAGGCCCAAATTTCGGTTCTAAAGTCCACACTCCACATAGGCCACCTCTACGCTAACTGTAGCCTGTGAAAATCAGCGGACGGGCCAACGACGATGGCGCGTTGGCTTCTCTTACGAGCCGTACTATTTCTAAATCAGTGAACAGTAACTTTAGCCGCGGCGAACAGAGCCGATATCCGCAGCACGGCCGGGGGAGATCGAAAGCTCAGACTGGGCTTCTTATCGCGTCGTCGTCGTCCTAGCTATGTGGCAGTGTGGGCCGCACGGAAACCCGCCGGCTGGGCCAGGGCCACGACCACCGCCCACGCACGGGGTCGGCCATCCATGGACTCTGCTCCCCCCGCGCGCACGCCGACTGGCCGAGGCGAGCTGATAAGCTACGTACACGGCACACCGGGCACCAAGCACGCCACGGCGACGCTAGCTCCCCAACTTCCATGCAATTTCGCGCGTGGCAGTGGCACCAAGAGAGCATGTCTCCCCTGTTGGGGCCCAAGTGCAGTAGACCTGCAGTTCAGCAGACTCTCCACGTGGACAACCATGCCGATATGCTTTGGCCTCACGCCGTGCGTCCGCTCGGGTTCGAGCTCTTCCCAAGCAGGTCGGCAGTCCACGGGGCATGGCATGGGCCACCATGGCCAAGCCGAAAGCGCGGTCGGTTTCGTGGATCTTGGTTGCCGAAAGCGGAGCAGCGCATTTGGCGAGTGACGACGACTGGTCCACGAGATTTACCTGATCGGATGCGTAATTTGGACTTGAAATCGTCAGATGATTTGGGCTTGGCTGCACGTAATCTCGGTTCCGGAGAGAGGGACGGACAGGGCGGGGCTGGGGCCCGTTCCCGTCGAATGGAACACGAGTGACAACTGACAGCCTGTTCGGCTGGGGTACGATCATAAATTTTTAGCTGCAACAGTATTTTTCTCTTACACAAATCAGCGAACGAATAAGCCCGGCCAAACAATCAGGCTGTGAGATGTCGGCGGAGCGGTGACGTTATGTCGGCCTACCTATACGTCTCGGTTTTGGGGTGACACCGAACTTTACGGCCTACCTATACTCCTATTCTTTATTTCCGGTACAGTAAACAAGAATATGTTGTTCAGTGACGTCAGCAACGGAGCTCATGTTCGTCTGCTCGGTCTCGTCTGACCAAAGCTCCGCGGCCATGAGCCTATGGCCTTGTTTAGTTGCTAAATTTTGGAGGTGCAAAGTTGAAAAAATATACTGTAGCGATGCTGTAGTATTTCGTTTGTATCTAGTAATAATTGTCCAACCGTTAACTAATTAGGCTCAAAATATTCGTCTCGCAAAGTACAATCAAACTGTGCAATTAGTTTTTAATTTCGTCTACTTTTAGTATTTCATGCATGTACCGCAAATTTGATGTGACAGAAAATCTTCTTTTTTATAGTGCCAAAGTTGAGAGTTAGGAAGAAAAAGGCCCATCCAACATGCAGGATAGCTGGTCAAGGTCGATTATCGCGGAAGGAAAAACGGGCACAAATTCCTCGTCTTCCCCTAGGAACGCCCAGTCCGTCCGAAAGGAGATGTGAAAGGCGGAATTGGGCCTTGTTTACATGCCACTAAAATTCAAGTTTTTTCACTCTCTTTCCATTACATCAATTTTTAGCCGCTTGCATGGAGTATTAAATGTAGGTAAAAAAAATAACTAATTACACAGTTTAGTTGGAAATCACGAGATGAATCTTTTGAGCCTAGTTGGTCCACGATTGAACAATATTTGTCAAATAAGACGAAGGTGATACTATTCATCGGGTTGAAATTTTTTCAGCATCTAAACCAGGCCTTGCTCTGCTCATTTGCCCAGCACTGACGAACCGTCTTGCTGCCGCAGCCGTTGTTGATACCTGGAACCACACACCGGCACACCCTCCACCGACTCCACGAGTTGTCGTCAAGCGCACGTCGGGGAGGCGCGTCATCAGTGACACCCTCGTTGCGCTTGCGCCGACGGCCGAGCCACACGGCGCGCACGGCAGGCGGCACACCATCCAACCTGTCCTCTGCAGCAGCCGGGCCGCGACGCGTAGCGGAGATGGGGGCGGGTGCCGCCGGCTCAGCTTGCCACGCGCCGGCCGCTCCGAGCTTGCCTTCGCGCCGAAGCACTTTTTTCTACTGAAAATGAAAGTAGGAGTAGTGCACTTTCCTTCGATTTTGATTAATGGACGAACGGGAGATGTCCAGGTTCTCGTCTGCGGGTCCGGGGTCACCGAGGCGTGGCAACCTGGCAGCGGCAGGCGTTGGGTAGTGCTGCCGGGAAACGGACGCCTTGTCGCGACGCCCGGCGCCGTCGCGCGCTCCCAGGGCACGCCCTGGTTGGTTCGGGCGTTCCTAGGCGGAGCGGGTTGGTGCAGCCTGTCTGTCTGTCTGTCACCGTCGACCGCATCGGGTTCAGTATGTTTGACCATGGGGAGCAGTCGGTTAATGTGGCACTGAAAGTGCTGCTCGCATAGAAAACAGTCGGATAATGTGGTGTTTAGGAATAGGAAGTTAGGAAATGCTCCTTGACCGATTCCGTCTCTGAGGCTGTGAGCCCAATTCTAAATTCGCATGTTCACGTGTGCAGAACTTACAGATGATGGCAACATTACTCATCTTCCTATGTGTATCTAACGTTTCTCTTGCGATCTGGTATTTTCTTAACTTGCTATTGTTGCTTAAAGCCTCCCTGAAGTCGAGCGTTTTATGTATAGAGTTGATCTTATAACTTGCTTAAGATTCTCCTTTTTTTCTCACATACTAGATGCCGTATGGAGCAGAACGTAACATCCAGCGGTCCCAAGTCCGAACACACTGTGGAGTAGGGGAAAAAAACACAAAAAAGAAAAACAGTGTCGCCGTGTCTGGCCATTGGTTTATCCCATCGTGCTCACGCGCAATGACACGAACCAAACCATGTCGGCCGAATTTGGTTTCCGTACCGTAAATTTGATCGAATTTGTAGAAAATACGTGTAATATTTGTATCTTTAATAAATTTATTATGAAAATAGATTCAACAATCTATCTAATTATAATAATTTTGTACCATAAATATTAATATTTTTCTCCTACAACTAAAAAGAACAAAGTGTGGACATTTTTTTATGCGACATTTGTTTTAGTTCGTCCGTCTGCCCACGCCTGCGATCCCCGCCTGCTTTGAAGGAAAACATATCGATCACCTGAGGCCACATGCATGGAAGGAAACAATAATCATGCACCGCGCGATAGAAAAAGAAACTGTCATCCCTGTGATCCATGCCTGCTTTGAAGGAAACAAATCGATCACCTGAGGCCACATGCATAAATAGAAACAATAATCATGCATGGAAGAAAATAATCATACGGTGCCCCTCTCTCGCTCGGTCAGATATCTTTCATCTCCACGTAAACCGGATCACATGGTATTGTCCATAATTTGGAGGGTATTAAATTTAGGCTGAGTGCATAGTAGGCCACCTAGCTTTATTCTTGCAACTTCTACCTCTTTATGTGTTAGTCTTTGTCAATGGTATAATTTGTCCGCAAAGCTCAAGCAAGACAATTGGCAAAGGTCAAGCAAGACAACTCAAAGCTGTCTAGGAGGTGGCAACCTCCAAGAGTAACAAGCATCACCGGCTTACAACTCGATCACCTAGTGTCACTCGATGCAACCTCACGATGCAATCGCACTAGAATCACTCTCTCACACAATCGGATGATCACTATCATGCATATGTGAGATAAATGGCTCCCAAGCACCACCACATAAGCCACCCAGGCTCTAGTGTGCTCAACTCTTCTAAGCTTATGGCCAAAGACCGACCAACACTTCTATTTATAGCCCCACGGGCTAAAATAGCCGTTACCCCTTCACTGGGTAAAAATCGTAGCGATCGGACGCGCCGATCGAATCGACCGGACGCACCTTGCCAGCGTCCGATCAACGGATGGCTTCCACATCATTCCTGGCTTCAAATACTGAGCGCCTAATCTCAACGGTTAGGTTGCGACCGGGCGCACCGCCAGGATGACCGGACGCTGCTATGCCTGAGTCCGGTCGTTTCCACGGAGCTCCCAGAGCCTCTGTTTTGCGACCGGACGCGTCCGGTGCTGCACAACTGGACGCAGATCAGCGTCCGATCAGTTCTGCACCCGCGCGCCAACTCTAGCGTCGCCTACGTCACCATATTGAAAGCTCTAGTTTGGTTTTGGTGAATTGATGAAACCCTAAGTGCTAACCTAGTTTATCAAGTGATCATGAGATAGGTAGCACACTCTAAGTGGTGAAGCAAATAAAGATCATAGCATGATAAAGATGATGGCATGGTGATGATCAAGTGCTTCGACCTATAAAGAAGAAAGAGAAAAATAAAAAGCTCAAGGCAAAGGTATAATTTGTAGGAGCTATTTTGTTTTGGTGATCAAGACACTTAGAGAGTGTGATCACATTTAGGTTTGATAGCCGTACTATTAAGAGGAGTGAAACTCGTATCGGAATGCGGTTATCAAAGTGTCACTAGATGCTCTAACTCATTGTATATGCATTTAGGATCTAGTGAAGTGCTAACACCCTTGAAAACATTTGTGAAAATATACTAACACATGTGCACAAGATAATACACTTGGTGGTTGGCACATTTAAGCAAGGGTGAAGAAAACAGAGGAGATGCCAGCGTCGATCAAGTGACCGGACGCTGGATCTGAATGCACCGGACGCTGACTACCTGCGTCCGGTCACGCTGACCTGGCGGTACAGTAGCTTGGGTAATCCACCGGACGCTGGGCTATGTTCGGTCGAGGTGGACCGGACGCATCCGGTTGAGGAAAAACGGATTTGAACCCTTACTGTACTCGATCGGACGCTGGGGTTTCAGTGTCCGGTCAATTTTGTTGGAGCGTCCGGTCAACACTTAGCCGTTGTGATCTGGCGATTCTGTTTTAACTCAAAGTGACACATGGCAAAGATCAGTGGACCGGACGCTGAGTCCAGGGTCCGGTCAGTATGACCGGAGCGTCCGGTCAGAGCGTGTTTTGCCCAGTGAAGGGGTATAACGGCTCTATTTTGTGGGGGCTTCTATTTACGCCCCATTACCGGTTTAAACTCACTCTCTTGGCCATTTACATTGACATAGTAACCTTGTGAGCTTAGCCAAAGCCCTTCCACTCATCTCCATCATTGATTCATCATCATAGTGAGATTGGGAGTGATCCAAGTGCATTGCTTGAGTGATTGCATCTAGAGGCACTTGGTGTTCGTGTTTCGTTGTGGATTTCGCTTGTTACTCTTGGTGGTTGCCGCCACCTAGATGGCTTGGAGCAGCGAGGATCGTTGAGCGGAGGGTGGTGATTGTCTCCGGCTCCGATCATGGTGATTGTGAGGGGTTCTTGACCTTTTCCCGGTGAAGCGCCACAAGGTACTCTAGTGGATTGCTCATGGCTTGTGTGATCCTCATCTTGTGTTGGTTGTGCGGCACCCTATTGAGGGTTTGGCGTGTGATGCCAATTAGCGTGTGAACCTCCAAGTGAGTGAATCGCCACAACGAGGACTAGCTTGCCGGCAAGCAAGTGAACCTCGGTAAAAATCATTGTGTTCATCATTGATTCCGAGATGATTGGTCTTCATTGTTATTCATCTTTGTGATTGATTGGTTCTTCATCTACACGGCGGTATAACTTTCTTGATCACTCTCTTTACTTTACCGCAAACTAGTTGACAAGCTCTTTAGTGTAGCTAGTTGTGAGAGATTGCTTGGTTAGTTGGTGTGGCTCTTTAGTTAGCTTTTGAGAGCACACTAATATAGGGTAGTATCATAGCTATTGTGTGAATAGACACTATCTAAACTAGAACTATGGTAGGTGACTTGCATTTTGAGTAGGCTAGCGCAACACTTGCTTCGCCTCATAATTGTCTAATCATTTTGTTAAGTGTTGTTATAGAAATTTTATTAGGCTATTCACCTCCCCCTCTAGCCATTAGGACCTTTCACATACGTCACACGTGACCAGACGCATCTGCTCCTGCACGATCGGACGCAGACAAGCTAGAGTCCGGTCATTTCCAGAGAGCTCCTCGAGCCTCTGATTTACGACCGGACGCGTCAGGTTGGTCACGATCGGACGCAGCACTAGAGTCTGGTCCTTCCCCGCCTACCACGTGTTAGAGCTCCTCCTCGTGCCACGACGTTAGTGTACGTCAGCACTGACCGGATGCACTGTCGTTGAGTCCGGTCACCACTTGGACTAGAGTCTGGTCAGTCAACTCGCGCCCAACAGCTGCCACTGACCGGACGCGTCGGTCCTGCCGAGACCAGCGTCCGGTCACTCACAGTGACCTCCTTTTGCCTCCGTTTCTTCACCGAGTTGATCCTCATCAACTCTAACTTCTTCTCCTTTATAAATGTACCAACACCACCAAGTGTACACCACTATGTGTATGTGTGTTAGCTTTTCACAAAAATTTTCTAAAGGATTAGCCACTCAACTTGCCACACTACTCGATCCTAGCAATGATGCAAAGTTAGATCACTCAAGTGGCACTTGATGACCGATATGCAAACAAGTTTGCCCCTATTGATAGCACGGTCATCTATCCTAAACTCGGTCATCAACTTCTCTACACACCTATGATCGGTGAAAAGAAATGCCCTAGGTTATACCTCTGCCTTGCGTATTCCATTCCATCTCCTCCAATGTCGATGCAACACATGCACCAACACGATCAATAATGATGTGATCCACTCTATATAATCACGTGATCATATTGGTTCATCGATCTTGACTTCACTTGCTTTTCATCGTTGCCTTCGTCCATCGGTGCCAAGTCTTGCTCAAGCTTCACCACCATGCGGTCCATCGCTCCAAAACCTCCAACTTGCCCTTCACGCTTGCAACCGGTCCATCAAGCCAAGTCATGTCTTGATCTTCTCCACCTTGATCGCATGACTCAATGTCATGTCTCATGTGCAATGAGCTCCTTCAACATCACATATGTGAGCTTTGCAATATCTCCGAACCATTTCTACCTTCATGGCATATGTTGCTCACACGCATGTATCTGTGGACTAATCACTTGTGTATCTCATATAAACACAATTAGTCTACCTAGGTTGTCACTCAATTATCATAAACCACACAATGACCTTTCACTCGCCCATGCCGCTCGCGGTGGCTGGTCCAGAGTTTGCACGTGGCCGGACCGGAGCTCGCACACGTTGCTCGGGCCGCCTCCTCGCATCATGACTGCTTGTCACCGAGGACCAGCTACGGCAGGCGTGGCCCTGTTCTGACCTCGCCCGCCTCGACAACCCCTCCCGATGCATCCATGGTGGGGACGGTGCAGGTGAAGGCAAGGGAAAGGGGATTACTGCACGCTGCTGTTGCTGCAGTAGCTTGCTGTGGTGACGGAGGTGGCGAGGTGCAGGTGCTCTCAAGGGCGGCGACAGCCGGCCCCAGGGTTTCGCCTTCGTCGAGTACCTCGACGACGAGATGGCCCTTAGCACCTGCCGCTACCTGCACGTCCAGGTCCTCCGTGGCCACGACCTCCATGTGGACCTGACGCAGCGCCCGCCGCCGCCCTCCGACCAAGGGCGTGGGCGTCGACGGCTCCATGCACGCCACGTCGCTCCTCACACCTGGCGTCCGCCCCTACGGCGCCATCACGTCGTACCTGGCCAGGCTGAGCCACCGGTAACTACGCGAGCTGCTGGACGCTCTAGACTAGGAAGACGCAACGCTCATGGAGCATGACAAGCGAGAGTTCGCCGGGCTGAACACGCTGATTGAGCAGGCGTGGGTGCTGCTCGACATGGCTTCGGTGCTTGGCGTCGCCGTGGGGTGCTCTTCTCCCTAGATCTTGTGCGCCCGCCCTTCCGAGAAGTTCACGCACAGCCCGCGGAGCTCGCCATGGCCGTGCAGCGCTGCCACGCTCACCATGGCCGCCCAGCTCGCACGTGGCCGCCAAGCGCCATGGAGCTCGCCGTGCGCCGACAGCCCGTAGACCGTGCACGTCGCTGCTCGAGCCGACTGCCACCCACGCGTGCTCTAGTGGAGCTCGCCGCGGCCGCCCTGCGCGCGTGGATTTGTTCCCGCACATTCCTACACGCTCCAGGCGATGGAGTCCCACGCGTCGTCGTCGTGTCGAGTGCGCCTGACTGCCCTCCTCGCCAGCGACATCGGCGGCGGCGAGAGCATGGCTCTTGTGCTCGGTCACGCTGGTGGAGGAGCTCAAGAGCTACCAGCGACTCTCTCTATGGTGGACACCATCACTACTCCATCAGTGTCATCGTTTGGATCGTCGTCTAGGACCGCGTCATTGTGCCCTCCTATATCGGGCGACCCCATGGGTTCACGCAGCTGCAGCGGATGGGCATCGGCCTTGTCGTTTCCATCTTCTCCATGGTCGCGGTGGGCATGCTGGACATCGTTCAGCCGTGCGACATCACGCGGCATGGCTTGTATGCCGAGGACAACACCGTGTCCATCTCCATCTTCTGGCAGATACCGGCATTCGCCCATGCAGCCGGGCTAGCTGCGCTGGGGAGGCGCGACATCGGTGTCGTGTGGCACGATGCAGACTTGGAAAGCCTGGAGTGGGTCAACGACCTCGGATCACGCTCGTGCTCGTGCTCGCCGCATCGGTCCTTGGCTACGCAGCCGCCGCCAACCCCTTCGCGCTGGTGCACATGGGGTTAACTGTCCCTATACATGTCCGATGGTGGTGGTGTGGACATGCAGTAGTCTGGAGTTAGCTTGTGCATGCGCTGCTGGCCCGTGTGTGTGAACTTTCAGTGGCACTAGAGAAACAAGAAAATTTAACATGGCGTTCAAACATAAAGGGTATTCTAGATTTTTTTCAGCGCAGTTTGATACCGTTAGGGGCAAAAGTGAACGGAATGGCACAGAGGGCAGAGAAGTTCCGACCGGTGGTACCTGCGACCGCTTAAACTTTTTAATGGCATATGAGTAATTACAATATTTTATAATGCCAGCCAGGTAAAACCCTTGTAGCAAAGCGTTTAAACCGATGTTAACGCCATATTTAGTTCACCCCAAAATCCAAACTTTGGCACTATGAAAAAGAAGATTCTCTGTCACATCAAACTTGCGGTACATGTATGGAGTACTAAATGTTGACGAAATCAAAAACTAATTGCACAGTTTGGTTGTACTTTTCGAGACGAACGTTTTGAGTCTAATTAGTCAACGATTGAACAACTATTATTAAATACAAACTAGATGCTACAGTAGTGAACAGTATGTTCGGCGGCGCCGATTCCGGCAAACTAAACATGGAAATCACCCAGCGCACGGGACGGCGAGGTCAGTGGGTCACGGTCACGGGCTCACGGCCAAAGCAAGCGCGCCTGTCAGGCACGAAGTTGCAGACTTGCAGAGTGGAGGTCGCGGGAGGGCCCCGGAGAACTTATCCTCCGCACCGCCCGTTTCCCACCGCCGATTCCGCGATTCGTTTCGGTGCCGCCGCAGTGGAGCGGAGCCGAGCCGGCCTCCTGCCGTGCCGCGCGCGTCCGGGGCCGACCGAGCGAGAGAGTGGCGAGGCAAGTGGGGATTGCGGGAAGGAAGGAAACCCCCCCGCGCCAGACTCGCGTCGCGCCTCCGGCCTCCTCCTCCTCCCCTCTCCCCTCTCCCCTCTTCCCCTCCCTGCGTTTCGGATTCTGTTGCGCGGCCCTCGCCAGGGCCTCGGCGAGCGAGGGGAAACCCTAGTCGGCGGCGGTGATGGCGATGGCGAGCAGGGGCGCCGGGGTGGCGCCGGCGGGCGACCCGAGCAGCCCGAGCGCGAGGGCGTGGGGCGGCGGCGGCGGCGACGACGAGGCGGCGTCCGGTGGTGCGGGGAAGGTGAAGCTGATGTGCAGCTACGGGGGCCGGATCGCGCCGAGGCCCGGGGACGGGGCGCTGCGGTACGTGGGCGGGCAGACGCGGCTCATCTCCGTCCCGCGCGCCGCCTCCTTCGGGGAGCTCCTGCGGAAGGTGGAGGCGGTGGACGAGGCCTCCGCCGCCTCCGGCGGCGGGGTGCTCGTTAGGTACCAGCTCCCCGGGGAGGACCTCGACTCGCTCATCTCCGTCTCCGGCCCGGAGGACTACGACAACATGATGGAGGAGTACGAGAAGCTGGCCGCCGCCGCGCCCGACGGCTCCGCCAAGCTCCGGGTCTTCCTGTTCCCGGCCTCCGGGACCGACGCGGCCGGCGGCTCGGGGCCCCACCACCTCGCTGCCGCCGCGGTGGACGAGTCCGGGCAGCGGTACATCGACGCCATCAACTGTGTCTCCGCGGAGGCCATGGCCGCGGCCATGCGGCGGAAGGACAGCGTCGCGAGTGCCGGTTCCTCCGCGCACAACTCCGAGGCATCCGAGTACAGCGGGCTAGTGGAAGGTATGTCGCCGCGGGCGGTGCCGCCGCCTGCGTCCGTTGCAACTGAGTATTCGTATTCAGGTGGGGGCCATTACCTTGGTGCTTTCCCGGAGTCGGTTGGGTTCACTGCAGTCTCGGTGTCACCTTCGGCGATGGGCATCCCGGCTCAAAATCCCATCCTGGTTAGGGCAGAGCCGTCAACATTGCAGCCTCATCAGGTTGCTTCTGCTTATGCAACACCGCATCAGCCGCCTCAAGTAACCACTTATGTGCAGCAGCAGCAGCACCAGCAGCAGCCTCAAGTCGCCCATTATGTACCACACCAGCAGCCTCAGTCTGCTTCTTATCTGCAGCAGATGCCGCAGTCGTATATAAAGCCGCAGCAGGTACACTACATCAACGCCCAACAATTTGGTGTGCATGGGGTGCCACAATCTGTCAATTATGTGCCTGTGCAAATGAGCCAATTCATGCCCAGCGTTCCTGTGACGGGTTCTACGGCGACCACTGCTGCTCAAGTCGGTACGTTCAGGCCTGCTTCCGCAGGTGCAGAACCTGTTCTGGAGACCACGCAGTTCACAAGGCCAGTGCAAGCTCAGGTTGATCAGAGTTACCGGGTGGTGCAGACTCCACTGTCGCAGCTTCCTCCTTTGTCTTCTGTGCATCTGCAGACAAATGATGCGCAGAGGCAGAGATTTGGTGTTCAACAAGCGATGACAAGCGCAGTAAGCATGCCAGTAGTGACCAGCTCTGGCACAATTCCTGTGGTGGTTAGCTCGGCCACTGTTCCATCGTTGAGGTATGATGATTGCACAATGTGCCAAAAAGCATTGCCGCATGCCCATTCGGATAATATTATCCGGGAGCAGGGAAATTCTCGTGCAACGGGCAACCTTGAGGCAGCTCCAATGTTTTACAGCCCGCATCAAGACAGTGCATCCAACAAATCTAGTCCAGGTGCAAGCTCAGGAACTCCTGCAAACTATCTGGCGGAACCAAGAGCTGGGAACACAGCAGTGATGGCACAATTTGATCCGACTCTTCCTGCCAGAAAACCTGCAGTCCAGGCAACTGTACCTCCGGATACAGGTGTGCCGGTTCAACCCACCATGATTGCTTTACCAGTGTCTAGTGCTCCTGCTCCAAATGGAGTATTTGTGGGTCATTCTCCTCCGGCGGGGGCTGAAGATCATGTCAGGTACCAGCAGCAACCGTTCTCTTATAGCATGCAACCACCACAAGTTCCATTGAATGGCCCACAAGGTATTGATGCCAGTGCATACAAGGATTCAAATCATCCAGGAGCGGAACCGCTTAGAGAATATGCACATGATCTTCCTCATGACTATGCCAGAGCTATTGATGCACGAATGCAAGCAGTTCATTTGGGTCCTATTGCACCACCAGAATCTAGTGTGCATGGAAAGCCTTCTATTCCTCATGGTGTCATTGATCATGCCAAAGTTGGGAAGCCACCTGTAAATATTGATGGTAGTTCTATCTACAAATCTCAAGCTGGAGGGTATCATATGGGGATTACAAATGCCTTTACTGCTCCTGCTTTGACCCAAGAGGACAACATTGCCAGGCACAGTGAGCAGCCACCTTATGCTTTTGATGTTGGTGCACAAAATGTCCATCCTGACATAATCCAGCGACCACCCAATCTGCCTGTCCAGAGCAACCTTAGAGTTCCGATTGAACCACCTGTTTCTAATGAAAAGTTTACTGTGCAACCTCCTAACTCTGGTGCTCAGGTTCCTGCTGGGCCTCCTCTACAGCATCCCAAGGAAATGCCCAACCACTTGGTTTCTGCTCCTCCCAATGGCAGCAGTAAATTTCCATTGCAGGCTACTGTTGGTATTGATCTTGTTGAAGCTACACAAGAACCAGCTTACACAGATTCACTTTTCTCAAATCAGGATCCTTGGAAAGCAGTGGGCAATGCTTCTTTAGTGCCTCCAAGACCAAGCAAGTTAACTAAGGAGCCTGTTGTTTCTGGAGGTCAATATACTGATGGCCATACACCTGATATGAACACACATGCTGCCGTACTCTTTGAAGAAGACCCAAGTTTTAAGGATATCCACAAAGTTAAGTTGAACAAAGGTTGGTACACTCTGTCATCCTATACTATTTGGGCAGTATTACTTACTATCATATTATTTCAAAATCAAAATGGACTAAGCAACAATTCCTCTGCCTCTCTCTTTCATACTCTTTTTTTTTACTTCTGAAAGGATTTGGAGAAGATAATGTTAAGCGACAATTACAAGCTGTTGCTGAAGGGGTAGCAGCATCAGTTCTTCAGCCACCCTTTCCTGAAAAACCAGCTGCATTCTCTGGGGATCACATTGATTCACATGGAGCAGTAGTTGATGCGAAAGTTCAGGTGGGAGATGTTTGTATTTTCGCTGGCCTAAATCATTGTTCTTCGGTTGGTTGTAATCTTTTGGTTTACTTTTGGGTTCAGGCTGAAGGGAATAATCAGTCAGACAAAACAAGCCAGGGGGTTCAAGTTTTAGATGATATCGATAACCTTCAGGTTTTTGTCTAGCTATTATTTATTTCCACATTTTATGCGAAATTTTAAACGCGTTATCCTTATTTTCCACTTTGTTGATAACAGATAATAAAGAACAGTGACCTTGAAGAATTGCGTGAACTGGGTTCTGGAACCTTTGGTACTGTTTACCATGGAAAGTGGAGGGGTTCGGATGTTGCTATAAAGAGAATCAACGATCGATGTTTTGCTGGGAAGGCATCTGAGCAAGAGCGTATGGTATGAAATGTTTTGTTTTAAATTGATTCCACCATGTTCTAACTTTTCTTTTGTCTGTAGAGGACTGATTTCTGGAATGAGGCAGGCAAGCTTGCATCTTTGCACCATCCAAACGTAGTAGCATTCTACGGTGTTGTTCTAGATGGACCTGATGGATTTGTTGCAACGGTAACGGAGTACATGGCTAATGGCTCACTCCGACAAGCATTGCAAAGACATGAAAAGTATAGTACTCTTTTCAATGCCAACATAATGCTTTTCATATGATGCAACTCTAAGTTCATCTTATTCTATCAGCAGGATCTTTGATCGGCGTAGGCGTCTATTAATTGCCATGGATGTTGCATTTGGAATGGAATATCTCCATGGGAAGAATATAGTGCATTTCGACTTGAAGAGTGACACTCTGCTTGTCAACCTAAGGGATCCTCAACGGCCTATATGCAAGGTGCTTATCTTCATAAACACCCTCCCCCTAATTGTGATAACCCTTAATAACTTATGCCGGTGAAGTAATGCACTTGTACCTTATGCTTATACTTTGATGCGTAGGTTTTTTTATTTGTCTTTAAGGCAGCAAGTGACTAAGTAAGGTCCAATCTTTTTTTTTCACTTGTATTAATTAATCAAAAGCACACTCCCACTCATATGGACTAATGTGTTTATGGAGCATAATATTATATTTATTTTATAGAGTGTGCAATCTTTGAATGTGAGAAATGTCTTCGACTCTTGCCATACCAAGGATGTAATTCTTTAGAGAATTGTTGGTTCCAGCACTAGCAGAACAACATGCAAGGTTTTAAGCATCTCTGATATTCTTGGTTGCGTTATGGACATGAGGATGGCCTTCCTATTTTTGTAGGTTGGTGATTTGGGATTATCAAAGGTCAAATGCCAGACACTAATCTCTGGTGGAGTAAGAGGAACACTTCCTTGGATGGCCCCTGAGTTGTTGAATGGCAGCAGCAGCCTTGTCTCTGAAAAGGTTTGGTTCCGATGCACCCTTTGGCCTAATGTGTGCACTCCTTTTTCTTTGACCTGCGTCTGGAGGAATATGTTCCTGTTCCCTCTGGGTGATCTTCATATCTTTGGATGTAGGTGGACGTTTTCTCATTTGGCATTGTGATGTGGGAGCTACTTACGGGTGAAGAACCATACGCCGAGCTGCACTATGGTACCATTATAGGTACGCACATAACTTATGATGATCTTATATACTTGGGGAATCCAATGCCTTTCTTGTCCCTGAACTTTCTGCCAACTTCACTCAGGTGGAATTGTGAATAACACGCTGCGACCTCCGGTGCCCGAGTCCTGTGATCCCCAGTGGAGGTCACTGATGGAGCAGTGCTGGTCAGCCGAACCGTCGGAGAGGCCGAGCTTCACTGAGGTCGGCAAGAGCCTGCGCGCCATGGCGGCTGCTCCTACCAAGGCACAACAGTCGAAATAGATGCTTAGCCTTCTGTCTCTTGCGCCCTTCTGTTTAGCAGACTGTTTCAGTCTACAAACCGAGGAGGTGCCACCATGGCTAGTCTGGCTTTTGTACATGAATAAAAAGTTCAAGATAGGAAAATGTGGCATGCTTATAGAGTCGGTCGATGGTTGATGCTCCTGTCTGCTTTTGGCATGGATCGTGGAAATATGGTAGTACAGCGTAGTGTAAGAGCGAGCCGTGACCCGTGAGCATGTAGATCAACCAGTACATGATGTGTTATAAGGAGCGGTTGGCTAGTGATTCTCGTGCGCTCTCGTCCGTTACGATTTCTAGGAGGAGAGAGAAAAACGGCTTTGGGGAATAGTGTCGCTACAGGAGATGAATATGAGAGGAGTCAGAGGAGCCGGAGCCGCTCGGAGCCCGACCAAACAGGCTCTAACTTCTTCTGCACCTCCACGTGAGAAGGCACAAACAACACTTCTTTTCCACGGCACTGGTACATTGACACGGACGAAAAAGAAACAAAAATGCTATACAACATACATGTGTTTTAACGTAAAAAAAACATATAGATTTTTTTCTCTCTTCTTCCCTCCGTTCTGCTGATGCCGTGCACGCATGCACACACGTCCTCTGATCTCGCCCGCGCCGTCGCTATGTCCAAGCGAAGCGACGTGTTCTCTGACGCACGCACGCACGCGTTCTCTGACGCCACGCAACGTGCAGCTCGGTCTATAGCGGATCCGGCTCCAATAGCCTCTCCTTCTCCTCCTCTACCCAATAACCATGTTTTATACAGTTTCAACACATGAATTTTTTTGCATCATAGAATTAAGATTCAACAGCCTTCACCCTCCTATCTCTAGCCTCCAGTCTTTTTTATCTTCAAATAATCACAAATCACAAGATCCACAGATCACAAGAAATAATTTTTTTTTCTATGAAAGAACAAATCACAGCAGAGGAGGAGAAGGAGAGGCTACCAGAGCCGGATCCGCTACAGACCGAGCTGCACGTTGCGTGGCGTCTGAGAACGCGTGCGTGCGTCAGAGAACACATCGCTTCGCTTGGACATAGCGACGGCGCGGGCGAGATCAGAGGACGTGTGTGCATGCGTGCGCGGCGTCAGCAGAACGGAGGGAAGAAGAGAGAAAAAATCTGTGTTTTTTTTACGTTAAAACACATGTGTGTTGCATAGCATTTTTGTTTCTTTTTCGTCCGTGTCAATGTATCAGTGCCGTGGAAAAGAAGTGCTGTTTGTGCCTTCTCACTTGGAGGCGTAGAAGAAGTTAGAGCCTGTTTGGTTGGGCTCCGAGCGGCTCTGGCTCCTCTGACTCTCCCTGTTCATCTCCTGTAGCGATACTGTTTACCGGAGCCGTTTTTCTCTCTCCTCCTTTCCTCTCTCACTGGACAGCGTCGGAGCCAGAAAAACTCGTTTTTTTTCTCCTCTGACTCCAGCTCCTGTGTGCTACAGTTACGCTACAGTGACAGAGCCGGCGGGAGCCCGGCCAAACGCGCCCTTAAAGTTTCGTCCACAGTGGAGCATTTCAACAGAAAACAAGCAGAGTGACCGCACAGGTGTGAACTTTCTGCAGTACAATCCAAAGGAAACCCGCCACGTTTGTACTCTTTGGACTGTGATGGTTGTCTGCAAATGACAAAATTATGGTACGGCCTCTTTGGACTGTGATGGTTGCCCGCAAAATGACGGTACGGCGTTTTCTGTTTTGTGGTTGAACTGGAACCGGACGTGTCCAATGCGACGTAATGCCGTGTCAGTCTAGAGGAACAAGACAGGCGTCTTTTGTTTTGTTGTGGCACCGGACGTGTCTAACGCGACGTAATGCCGTGTCAGTCAAGAGGAACAAGACAAATGAATGAACTTCGAGTTGGTTACCACATCCAAGCAGCCTAGTCCAGTCGTCCTAAGGGCCTGTTTAGTTCCCCTCCAAAACGTCAAATTTTTCAAGATTTTTCGTCACATCAAATTTTTAGACGCATGCATAAAGCATTAAATATAAATAAAAAATAAAACTAATTACACAGTTTAAACGAAATCCACGAGACGAATCTTATAAGCCTAATTAGACTATGATTAGACACTATTTGTCAAATAATAACGAAAACACTACCGTAGCGTTTTGCCAAAAAAAAAAAACTTGGCATCCAAACGGTGCCTAACATAAATAAAAGCGACGAAAACTACGGACGTGAAAAAAAGGCAGGCTAACTGAAGCGTTGACTGTCTGTCATTTTTTTTGACTGGCCTGTTTCTATTGATGTAGCAGAGAGTATAGGTGGGTAACACTATTTTCATCACTCCCTCTCAAAAAGGAAAAAAAAGTCAAAAGTCCATATTACTTCTCTCAACTTTTAAGAAAGTCTGTTTTTCCTTTCTGAACTCTAAAATCGGGTAAACTATTTCCCTGAGCTTTTAAAACCATTTGTTTTACCTGCCTGACCGGTTATAAGTGGTTTGCAAAGTTTGTTTTGTCTTTTTCTTTTTTATTTAATTTGGCTGAATCTTTGAAAAATCATAGTAAACCACATAAAAATAATAAAATAAAAATCTAATTTTGTTAGACTCCATACGAGTAGATATACACCGTGAACATATATATATAATATGGTATGTGTTAGTACAAATTTTTTGTTGTAGTTTTAGATCTATGTTTTCTGTAATTAATTTATAGTTGCAATTTCTATGGTTCAATTCTGGTGAAATTTTTATGGTGGGATAATTATTGTATGCTTGAACTATAGTAAAAATTTCATACTCATTGGATCATGTATAACTTAGTTATAAATTTATAAATACTTATAAATCTATAACTAAGTTATACATACAGTTCAAGCATACAATAATTAGCCCACCATAAAAATTTTGCCACAATTGGACCATAGAAACTGTAGCTTGATTTTTAAAAAATTCAGCCGAAATAAATAAAAAAGACAAAGACAAAACCGCCTTTAAAAACCACTTATAATTGGTCAGGGACGTAAAACGAATGGTTTGAAAAGTTCACGGAGGTGGTTTACCTGGTTTTAGAGTTCAGGGAGGAAAACAGACTTTCGCAAAAAGTTGAGGGAGATAATGTGGACTTTTTCCTCTCAAAAATATCTCTCCCACCCCCTACCGAGTCATCCCCTTCACTCTAACAATGCATGCTCTCTCTCAAAAATATCTCTCCCACCCCCTACAGAGAGTCATCCGTTTCACTTGTCTTGTTCCTTTTGAAGCAGATAAGGCCTTCCACTGTGCCCGTGCCCGACCACGGCCGGCCCTGGTCAGTGTCGTTGCAGGCTTCGCCTCGTGCCGACAGTGTCCCACGTGTCTTTCCGACCTGGCGCCGCCTTCCACGCATGGGGCCCCTCCTCGTTGGTGCGGTTCCCGGCCAGGCCGTGGGCGCGGGCGCCGCTGGTAAGGCTCATGGTGGTCGTGCGGTGCTTGCCCTCGTTCGAGAGCGAGGAGGAGGGGATGAGGAGGGGCTTTGGAGGCGGCAGAGGATGGGCAAGGAGGGACCACGAGCTTGCTGGCTACCGTAGTTCCGCGCTAGGTAGACTGACGACGTTGTGTTTCATGTGTTTCAGGCGTTTCACACTCATGTTTCAAGTGTTTCATCTGGATGTTGCATAAGTAGATCCTGGGATGTTGCAATGACAATATACGCATGTTGTAAGCTTATGTTTCAAGTGTTTCAGTTGTTTTCCAACGTATGTTTTAAGTGTTTCATCTAGATGTTGCAGAAGTATATCTGGATGTTACATAGAATGCATGTTTCATGTGTTTCATATGTATGTTGCAAGTGTTGTTTCGTCTGGATGTTGCAAAAGTAGATCTGGATATTGCATATGTTGCTATGGCTATACACGCATGTTTCAAGCGTATGCTATAAGTGTTTCATCTGTTTTTAGTCGTATGTTGTAAGCATTTCAACTAGATGTTTTAAAAGTAGATTTGGAGGAGCACATGCTGCAATGGCCCCGGTGGCTGGGGGACAGCGGCCTGTCGTAGCCACCTGCTACTGCTGTTGGGGCGTCGTCGTGGCTCACTGTGCGGCGCCTGTGGCCGGCAGACTCCTCCGCGGCTCACATCCGCAGGCGAGGTGAGGCGTGCGCGCTCCTGTCTGTTACAACCCTATTACGCGGGCGAGGCGGGTGCGATGCATTCGAATGAGGAGCAGCATCTGGATGCCTCCTACAGCCGGACGTTCGGGCGCTAGCACTTCCGTATTTTCATTGTTATTGTGGTTGACGTTGATTTGGGTCACACACTGGTGGGGGCTAGACCATTCGGAGTCCACAAACGACCAAGCATGCAACGAGAGGGAGGTCCTAACAGTGAAGTCGGCTAGTAGCCGATTAGATGCTCGTTCTTCGTCCGATAAACCCATGGACGCCTCCCGGGTAGACCCGTCGAGAAGACGCACGACGAGGGTGTTCTTGGATCGGCAAGGCAACCTAGAACGCCCACAAATTCTGTCGAGAGACGTAGGACAACAAGGGGTTGGAAGAGATAAGGGTAAAAGTGGATATAAATTGATAATAGATTGATTGTGTAGTTGGATACCTCAATCGTCCTAGTACTCCATGTTTTATATGGAGCGAGGGTAGTCTTATCTCGTTGGAAAATCTATGCGGTACTATTTTCATACCGTTTCATAGAATTTTCCATAGATTGGGCCAAAATCACATGGGCCGATTCTAAAACCCGCCTAGACCCAATTTGAGTGTCGACTATTGTGTCTGTCAATATGTGTGTTGTTGCATTGCAATGTCTGCTACCACTGAAATTATACCGCACAAAGCATCGTTTTTTTTCTGTAACTTAATGGTAGCTTGTTGAAAATCGTTTTTTAGACAAAAGCTTGTTGAGAATCTTGGAATGAAGCTTGTTTGATGCACACGATTGAAGATTTTTTTTCTTCTGATGGTTGGAAGATAACAAATAAACTCGACTGGTGTTGAGGAAACTTACAGTTTTCAGCCGCTGGTAGCTGCTGCTGGCAATAATTTGGCTTGTAGTTGTAGGATCGATCGTATCAAATTGGAAGAGTATCCAGCATTTCTGGTGATACCACAATCAGATTGAGAAGGGAATGCACACCAGACATGTAGAGAAGGCCCGTATAGCAAATTCAGATGTCGTTGGAATTTGAGAGACGTTCAGAACTCCAAACTACGCTTTCAGTGCTTGCATGAGAAGCACTTGCTGACTTGAGACGATCCAACCATTCCACCATTGCACCGCGTGCAGAGGACACAGGATATATCATATGCTAAGGATCCGAAGAATCGATTGTTATGACAGGATAGAGCATGAAGGTGTTTTTGTGTGTGTGTGTGTTGGGGGGGGGGGGGGGGGGAGGGGGGGGGGGGGGGGGGTTGGGGGCCGTGCAAGAAGAGCATGAAGTTATTATTACTCCTATAGACTACCAATAATGACCTGGAGCTCTTGGATCTGCCTGGTGGAGTAGCCAGCTGATCTTGGCTCTGAGCAACCTAAATCCTTGTTTCACTTTGTAGCATCGTGCAGTTGCTTTATCGTCGTGCTGCACCGGAGGCCGATCTCGTTGTCAGTAGTTCAATCCACTTTGGACTACTATCGGGTCTAATCCACGACGTAACATCCACGGAAATCCCACTATATGGCCACCTCCATCATGGCATGTCCCAACCGTGGTTGATCATTCTGTCAAGTTTCTGATGTCGTTAGCATGCGTGAAGATGGAAACGCACTCCTTTTCTAATATAAAGGAAAACGCAATCTGGTCTTTGCACTCATCGCTAGCTGAGTGTATGCAGCCCAATAATGTTACAGACGAAGTAGCACTTAGGCAGTTAGGCTACAACACACCCACATAAAGAAAAGATTTACAAACTAGCAACAGAAGGAGATTAATCTGAGCTTCAATTAGATTGGGAAACATATCCAACCAAACCGCTAAAAGGCTCCATCTTATGAGACGTACTTTTTCAGCAAAGGAATAGTGTTTTTCTCTCACAACAAATTAGCGAATAATACTTTTCAGCTTATCTTTTTCAGCGAAGCGAACAGGGCAATAGCCTGAACCAATCATTACATGCATTACAAAGCGGTTGAAAAATGGTATTCCAAATGATCCTAGACACATGGTAATTTTAAAAAACAAGTGATGAATAGTTTATTAGCTTTGCAAAAACAACACACTTAAGGCTTCCTTGCCGGTGTCTTTTAGCCAAACTATCTTTAGTTACAATCACCCCGTAATTCAAATACCATAAGAAAACTTTAATCTTGAGAGGAACTCTCACTTTCAAAGATTACATTTCCTTGGTAAAGTATTGTTCTGAATAAGTGCATTATGCATTGATCAATTATGAATTTGCTGTTATTATGCAAATCACACTTAAAAATGTCCTCATCATTCAAGCTAACCTCAGCACCCTTGAAACTGGTTCAAACCAAGTTGCTAGATTGTCTCCTACCAAAGTTCTCTGAAAAGAGACATTATTAAGAGGGACTGAATTTAGCACAATACCCACTGTTGCAAACTTCCTTCTAACTTTCTGCTATATATCAATAGAAATAGGCATTGTCAGCACCAGTTCGTTCAAAAAAAAAACTTCCATCTTACAATTATGTATAATATGGGGGTAAGCCAACATCAAAGGTTTATCACCAATCCAAAAAATAATCTTCCCAAAATCTAATTTGTTTTAATTTCCATTATGAATCTTGAAACTACCAAAAGATAAGAAATAATCCTTTACATGCATAAGGCCGAGTGCTTAATTGAGCCTGAAGGCCATGGCACCTGTTTGGATTAAGGGTATCTGTATTTTATGCAAAATTTCTACACCTTTTTTCATATACAAACCATAAGAAAAGGGATTGTTTTTAAAAGACACATATCTTAGTATTACTACTCGGAGGTTCCAAATATTCCTCCACATTAATCCTCAATTCCTCATGAAAAGCCAAAAAAGGTAAATCTTATAAATTCTCTTAAGTTACAAACATTATGCTCTAAATATTCCTCTACATTAATACTCAACTCCTCATGAAAATCCAAAAAGGGTAAATCTTATAAATTCTGTTAAGTTACAAACGTTATGCCATCTATTCAGTAGTGTCTAATCATCTTGACAATGATAGCCATTAAATCTACCGTTTTCTAAACTATTATCCACCACCATAATTATGGAAAACAATCTAAAGTAACTCTATAACACTCAAAGTTTGAGAGATACTCCCTCCGTCCGCAAAAGAATGCAATTATAGGAATCGTGCTAGTCAAACTAGTACAAGTTTGACCAAGTTTATAGTAAATAGTATTAATATTTATGTCTCTAAATAAATTTATTATAAAATATATTCTATAGTTAATCTAATGATACTTATTTTGTATCATGAATGTTATTACCTTTTTATATAAATTCAGTCAAAGTTTAAATGGCTTGGCTTCTTGAAAAACAAGAATTGCATTCTTTTATGGACGGATTGGAGTATCTATAGAGATCTTCTTCATGCTAAGGTCTTGTGGAAGCCGCAATAATTCAATTTTTTTTCTAAGTAATACGTGCATGCTGCCTACCCTTTTTAGCTAGTGGTCAACGTACTGAAGACCAGATAATCTGAATTAGATATCACCCACGACTTGCGCCCTATTCGCTTAAGCTTATTCAGAACTACTTTTCAACCATAAAACAATGTTTTCTGTTGGTTTGACCTCCACCAACGACCAATTGGGCCCTTGGATCTGCGCCCTGATTGGGGGTGCCTAACCGCTCCATGGTTGGTGGGTCCCCGTCGCACAGCACCATAAAAGGGAGGTGGGGGCCGGGGCACAACAAACGAGGTTGACCTGAGCCACCGTAACCCGCCTACAGAGAAACCCTAACCTGATCTAAAGAGAGCGTGCTGCCAGCAATGGAAAGCCGCCACCGACTTCACCATTGCCTCTCCATCGCCACTACTACACCGGACTTCACCGCCCGTACTGCGTACCCGCTGCCATGGCGGCCACTTTCTCCTCTGCTAAGCCCGAAAGGTATGGCCCTCTACTCCTTTTCTCTCTCTCCAAGTCTTCTCAGTTTTCTCATGGATTATACACTTGTAATAGTGAAGTAAACTCTTAAGATCTACTCCCAGTTGTTCCTAAGAAACTATCAATTGTACCAGAGCCAGGTTTTCTAGGGTGTAGATCTAAGTCTTGGGGTAGAAAAGAAGAAAAAATTTAGAAGGAGATGAACATGTTTTCAAATTTCCCAAATCCTAACCCTAACCCTAGATCAGAGACGGTGGGATTTTGCCTTGCCATCACCGCCGGCTTTTCGCCACAGGATAGAAACCACGATGGCTCACCGGATCTGGACCGACAGCCACCGGTAGCAAGAACGAACCCTAACCCCAGATCACAAAAACAGAAGTAGCCCTAACCCTAATCCGATGAATGATGGACGGAGGGGATAGGGGCCTACCTGGGGCTCACCTGTCGCCATCACCACCGCCGACATCACGCGGGAAGCAGCTCTCGGGCCGTCGTCCGGGGAGGCCACACCACCGCGGAGCCTCTGCCTTAGGCTCGGGGGTCAACAGCAACATCACAAGGCCGCTCAACAGTGGCGCGCTCAGCCTCAGGCGAGCGCGCTCGGCGGCAAGGGGCCCCACAGCGGCGCCACCACCTTTTTTTTATCCGGCCGCCACGAGCGGCCGCCGCCGGGTTTCTATCTCAGAACTAAGAGAGAAGGGGAGGGAGGAAATGAGGTTTAGGGTTTTTGGGGTTGACCGGCAAGGAGGCCCGTGGTGGCGCCATCTTCCTCCTCTGGACAACTGGGCGGCCGCCGCTCGGCGAGACCACCGCTCAGCGAGAGAGGGTCGAAGGGGAGAAGACGGTGAAAGCATCTAGGCCCCTAGTTGGGTTTCAATGATTAATGACAATACATGATTACAATGACTAACGTGTGTTTTGTAGAGGCAATTAAGTTAGGTCACGGTAATGGAGATCGATTGGGCTATCATGGTGGTCATGTCCCTACGATAGAAATCGTTTCGATTTTCAAAGGATGGACGACAAGGTTGAGGATGGACTAGTTCTAAGTGTCGTTTGGTGTTGAGGAGATACTTAGAGTTGTTTAGGACTTTGTTTTTTCTTTGGTCGTACTATTAAGGGGGGGTATGGATGGGTAGCTTAACCTAGGTGAGTCTAGTGAGTTAGGTGTGGTGTACACTTGCTAAATCTAGCACTAGGTAGCTCCTAAAAAGCCCTTAGATCCATTGGAGCAAACTTCATTCACGTATGATCAAGAGTTGGAAGTGAATGGAGGGTCAAATGCTGACCGGACGCTGGTTCCGGAGTGATCGGACGCTGGCGCAGAGTCCGGTCAGTTCATTTGATCAAGGTGATTTCGTCTGGTGCGATCGGACGCTGAGAGGTGAGTGACCGGACACTAGGTCCCAGCATCCGATCGACTCTAGTAAGGTTCCAGAGAGGGAAAATCGTGACCGGACGTGTCCTGTCAGTGCTGACAGGACGCTGTCCAGCGTCCGATCACAACTTAAACACTAGAGTTCGGGGAGAACTGACTGGAGCGTCCGATCAACATGACCGGAGCGTCCAGTCACCCCGCAGAGGCACATAACGGTTCGTTTTTCAACCAAGGTTATAAATACTTCCTCCATTCGTGTGAGGGGGTACTTTTGCTCATTTCAACAGCTAAAAACACCTTTGAGAGTGCCAAGAAGAGCAAGGTCCTAGTGAGGCGATTGAGAATTGAGAATCCCAAAGAGAGCCCTCATTAGTGAAAGCAAGAGTAGCAAAGTGTGCATCCACCCTTCTTATTAGGCTTGTCGTGGTCAAGTGAGAGTTTGTGCTTGTTACTCTTGGTGATCGCCATCACCTAGACGACTTGGTGGTGATTCGGAGCTTGGTGATCATCCGGCGGAGCTTGTGGATGACCCAACTCAAGTTGTGAGCGGTTGTGGGTGATTCACTACGACGGAGTGTCAAAGAATCAACTCGTAGAGAGCACTTGATCCTTGCATGGATCAAGGGGGAGATACACCCTTGCGTGGGTGCTCCAACGAGGACTAGTGGGGAGTGGTGACTCTTCGATACCTCGGCAAAAACATCACCGTATTTCTCCTTCTCTCTTTACTTTGGGCATTTACTTTGAGCAATTCAATTATTGTCATTTACATTCATAGAATTGTCATGCTAGAGTAGGATTAGAACATAGGTTGCTAAACTTTTGTGCGATAGATCAATAGAAACACTTTCTAGGCACAAGGGGTTAATTGGGCTAACTGTAGGACTTAATTATTGCAAAGAAATTTAGAATTAGCCTAATTCACCCCCCCTCTTGGGCATCTTGATCCTTTCAATTGGTATTAGAGCCTCGTGCTCACGAATTAGACTTAACCGTCTAGAGAAAGATGACTCACAGGGATGGACCTCCTCCTATCTTTGAGGGGGATGATTTTCCATATTGGAAAATTTGCATGGAGGCATATTTTGAAGCTCTAGATGTTGGAATACTTAGAGCCTCCTCACAAGGCTTCCCAAAACCTCGGGATGCTACACACCTATAAGGCGATGAGGTGAATTATGAGAAATAGAATGCAAAGGCTCGAAACACCATCTTTAGAGGCTTTTGCAAAGATGTGTTTAACCAAGTGAGGAATCACAAGGACACCCATGCACTATGGTCGGATGTTTGTGCGCTCCATGAGGGAACAAAGAGTGAGCGTGAGGAATGCTATCATCTTGTCATGAAAAAGCTTAACTTTTTAAGATGCTTCCTAAAGAATGTGCAAATGAGATATACTCACGTTTGAATGTTCTTGTAGAGGAAGTCAATGGGCTTGGACTCACTGAAATGCAACCATCCGATGTTGTAAGAAAAATCTTGAGTGTCCTCCCCATTGATAAATATGGGCATATTGTGATCGTGCTTCATCAAGGTGATCTTTCCACCGCTACACCAACACAAATCTTGGGAAAGATCAATGCTCATGAGATGTACATGCACATCACACCATAATATGGCTCATCCTCTACTAAGAAGAAAGAAAAATACTTAGCATTCAAATCTAGCCAAGAGAAGGGCAAAGCAAGGCTTGAGTATGAGAGCTCAAGTGATGATGAAATTGATGATGCAAGTCTTGCTCTCATGGTGAGAGAAACCGCCAAGATGCTAAAGAAGCTCAACAAGAGTGGCATCAAGTTTGATGGCAAGAAGAAGTTCTTCACTAGCTCTAGAAGGAAGCCAATCTCTGAGATGGATTGCTACAATTGTGAAGAACTTGGTCATCTAGCACACCAATGCACCAAGCCCAAGAAAGACAAGTTCAAGAACAAGTACAAGGGCAAGAAAGATGACTCAAGCAATGAATAAGAAGATGAGAAGAAGAAAAACAAGCCATACAAGAAGAGAGATGGTAAAAACAAGGACTTACACAAGAAGAAGAAAAGTGGAAAGGCATACATCGTCGGTGATTGGCTCACGAACATTGATTCATCTAATGGCTCATCTGATGATGATAGTGACAATGAGAAGGTGGCCACCATTGTTATTGACTCTTCATCATCTTCACCACCACCGCCACCATCATCCCTACACACCTATGCCTTATGGCCAAGGGTGATCGCAAGGTATCAAATGATGATAGTAGTGGTGATGAACATGCTAGCAATGATGATAGCGATAGTGATGATGATGAATATGAATCACTTTCTTATGATGATCTTGTTAAATTACTAAATCAATACACTAAGATCATTAGAAAGAGTAGAGCTAAGAATGAAAAACTAGAAGCTAAGAATGATTCTTTTTTAGCTAAATGTGATATAGGCGAAAAGGCTAGTGTTGAGCTTAGAGAAGCAAATGATGCTATATCATCCAAACTCAAGGAGCTCAAATCTTCTAAGAAAGAGCTTAAAGAAAAACATGGTAAACTTGAGAGGATACACAATGAGCTCACTCTTAAGATTAATCATGATAATATTGTCATTGCTCAAGAATATTTATCCAATGAGCCACATGATGCTACTAATGATGTTGTTAAGATTGATATAGCTACATCATATGATGATTTGATCATTGAGAGCATTGAGTAAAGTTCTAGTAGCAAGGGCAAGCAAGTGGTTGAGACCGATAATGATGATGAGTATGTCAAGCTCAAGAATGACAATGAAAAACTAAAGAAAGATCTTGAAGAGCTCAAAACCACCAACATCATAGTGCTAGAAACTTGTGATCATGATGGTGATTTGATTCTTGAGAATGAGAAGCTCAAAGAAGAAAACAAGAAGCTCAAGGAAGAGAAAAATAATGATGCACTCAAGGAAGAGAACAAGAAGCTCAAGTTCGAGAAAGAGCATCTCAAGATTAGATTGAGCAAGTTCACAAGAGGAAAGCATCTTCAAAGTGAGCTACTAATGAACACCGCCATGAAGATGGATAGAAGTGGCATTGGGTACTTAGCAAACCAAGAGAAGAAGGCTTAAGCTCAACAACAACACAAATCAAAGCCGAAGCCAAAGAGATGTTTTGAGTATGGACAAGAAGGCCATTTTGCCCATGAATGCCAAACTCCACCACCACAACCCTTGCCCAAGCATGCTAGACATTTTGCCTTCAATGCTCATTATATGCTTAGAAAGGATTCTAGTGAAAAGATGAAAGTCATGTTTTTAGGACCTCCCAACAAGAATATGCCTAAGAAAATTTAGATAGCAAAGTAACTTGTTGAGAAGGTGAAGGGCCCTCAATAAGTTTGGGTTCCTAAAGCTTGATCTCTTGTGTGTAGGTGAACTACAAGACCGATGGAAGTCATTGGATTATTGATAGTGGTTGCACACAACATATGACCGGTGATCCTTGTATGTTCACCTCACTAGATGAAGAAGTAGATGGACAAGAAAGAATCACATTTGAAGATAATTCAAAGGGCAAGGTTAAAGGATTGGGAAAAGTGGTAATATTAAATGATCATTCTATCTCAAATGTGCTATATGTTGCTTCATTGAGCTTCAACTTACTATCCATTGGACAATTGTATGATCTTAGCATCCAATGCTTGTTCACCAAGAAGGAAGTTGTTGTATCTAAGAAGGATGATGATCAAGTGATATTCAAAGGATTTAGATACAACAACCTATATCTAGTGGACTTTATCTTCGAAGATGCTAACTTGAAGACTTACCTATTCACCAAAACAACACTTGGGTGGCTATGGTATAGAAGACTTGCTCATGTTGGGATGAGCTCACTCAAAAAGCTAATGAAAAATGATTTGGTGAGAGGGTTGAAGGATGTGAAGTTTGAGAAGGACAAGCTTTGTAGTGCATGTCAAGCCGGTAAGCAAGTTGCAAATACTCATCCAACAAAAGCTTTCATGTCAACCATAAGAGTGCTAGAACTCCTTCATATGGACTTATTTGGACCAACAACATACAAGAGTTTGGGAGGAAATCTTTATTGTCTTGTAATTATTGATGACTATTCAAGATACACATGGGTATTCTTCCTTCATGATAAATCTAAAGTTGCATCTTGCTTCAAGAAGTTTGCCAAGAGTGCACAAAATGAATTTGAAGTGAAGCTCAAGAAGATTAGAAGTGACAACGGTAAAGAATTTAACAACACAAATATAGAAGCCTATTGTGATGAAGTTGGGATCAAGCATGAGGTCTCCGCAATATATACTCCTCAACAAAATGATGTAGTTGAGAGGAAGAACCAGACATTGATCACTCTTTCAAGAACAATGCTTGATAAGTACAACACTCCCGAAGCTCTATGGGCAGAAGCTATCAACACCGTATGCTATGCATCTAACTGTCTATTCCTTCAAAAGTTTCTTGGCAAGACACCTTATGAGTTGCTCAATGGGAAGAAGCCGGACGTCTTCTTCTTTAGGGTGTTTGGTTGCAAATGCTACATCTACAAGAGGCGGCAACACTTAGGGAAGTTTTAAAGACGTTGTGATATTGGTTTTCTTGTTGGTTACTCATCAAAGTCCAAAGCATATAGAGTATTTAATCATGCCACTGGCTTGGTTGAAGAAACATCTGATATGGAATTTGGTGAATCTAACGACTCCTAAGGAGCACATGAGAATCTTGATGATGTAGGTGATGAACCATTGAGGGAGGCTATAAAGAATATTCTGGTTGGAGACATCAAGCCTAATGATGATGAAGATGATGTACAAATGATCAATCCACCTTCTTCATCAAGTGTGCCACAAGATGGTGAAAAAGATAGGAGAGTAGAAAATGAAGACACTCATGCCTCCCATGAGCAAATGGTGGTACAAGCATAAGATGTTGATGCTCCACAACCTCCCCCTCAAGTGGTTGATAGAAGAAATTCACCTCTACTTCAAGCTCTACTTCAAGCTCATAGGGAGTCCATCAAGGGAATAATGACTCGTTCTCAAAAGCTTGCTTCATTTATTGAACATCACTCTTTTATCTCTTGTTTTGAGCCTACCAAGGTAGAAGAAGCTCTTCAAGATCCGGATTGGATCAATGCCATGCATGAAGAGTTGAACAACTTCACCCGCAATGAAGTTTGGACTCTTGAAGAGCGACCAAAAGGTGCAAGAGTCATTGAAACAAAGTGGGTGTTCCGCAACAAGCAAGATGATCAAGGCGTTGTTGTGAGAAACAAGGCAAGACTAGTTGCAAAGGGGTTCTCTCAAGTTAAAGGTTTGGATTTTGGAGAGACCTTTGCATCGGTTGCAAGACTAGAAGCCATCTGTATCCTCCTTGCATATGCATCACATTATAAAATAAAACTATATCAAATGAATGTGAAAAGTGTATTTTTAAATGGCTTTATTAATGAACTAGTCTATATTGATCAACCTCCCGGGTTTGAAGACCCTAGATATCCTAATCATATTTATAGGTTGTCTAAGGCGTTATATGGGCTTAAGCAAGCCCCAAGAGCTTGGTATGAGCGCCTTCGAGACTTCCTCATTGAGAAGGGTTTCACCATTGGGAAGGTTGACACCACACTATTCACCAAAAAGCTTGATGGACATATCTTCATTTGCCAAGTGTATGTTGATGATATCATCTTTGGATCATCAAATAAAGATTCTTGCAAAGAGTTTGGTGAATTGATGTCGAAGTAGTTCGAGATGTCAATGATTGGAGAGCTTACATTCTTTCTTGGTTTTTAAGTCAAGCAAATGAGATAAGGAATTTTCATCTCTTAAGAGAAATATATAAATGATCTTCTTAAGAGATTCAAAATGGATGAATGTAAGCCAATCAAGACACCAATGCCAACTAATGGACATCTCGACCTAGATGAGGGAGGTAACACTGTTGATCAAACTCTCTACCACTCTATGATTAGTAGCTTGTTATATTTAACCGCATCTAGGCTCGACATCATATTTAGTGTGTGTATGTGTGCTAGATTTCAAGCTAATCCTAAGGAAACTCATTTGATTGCTGTTAAAAGAATCATTAGGTATCTTAAGCACACACCAAGCATTGGCCTTTGGTATCCCAAAGGAGCTATATTTGAATTAGTTGGCTATTCCGATTCGGATTATGCCAGTTACAAAGTTGATAGAAAAAGCACATCCGGAGGGTGCTATTTGCTTGGTAGATCACTTGCGTATTGGTCCTCCAAGAAACAAAATAGTGTAGCATTGTCCACCACCAAAGCAGAATACATTGCCGCGGGTGCTTGTTGTGTATAAATACTTTATATGAAACAAACTTTGCTAGACTATGGTGCAGTTCTAGAAAAAGTACCTCTTTTGTGCGACAATGAAAGTGCGATAAAACTTGCAAATAATCCGGTTCAACACTCTCACACCAAGCACATAGATATTCGCCATCACTTTTTTAGAGATCATATTGCAAAGAATGATATTTTATTAGAAGGTGTAAGGACCAAGGATCAATTGGCGGATATCTTCACTAAACCGCTAGATGAGGCGACTTTTTGTCGATTGCGGAATGAGCTCAATATTCTTGATTTTAGTAACTTCACTAAAAATTGAGGTTGTGTTGTCCTTTGCATTGCATTGTAATATACAACATGTTTACTTTATGGTAATGCACTCAGGGCTTGTCTACCATGGTTAAGATAACCGCCATAAAGCGTGTGAAGAAACTTAACCTTGGATCAAACTTGACAAACAACTAGATTTACTTTCAAGTATTACATTGCATATGCATGAATGTTGCTTTGTCGTTTTTCTTCAATTGCCATCTTATTGTCTATTTTCTTAAAAAGAATTATAGCCTAAGGCAAAATATTTTGAAAAATATGAGGGTTTGAGAGAGGTCACTCATATCAGTCCCAATCGGTGTTTATTTGGGTCTTATTCATGTTGGGACTTGATTGGGAACAAATAGCACGAAGGACTTTGAAGATTACTGGAAAAAGAGTGACCGAACGTTGTACCGGACTCTGAAGTCCAGCGTCCAGTCAGTTCATAGGAGGTGAACCTGCTGCGATGGAGTGACCGGACTCTACTATTCAGCATCCGGTCAGATGGTGGTTCAACGTTCAATCGAGTGAAGACGATGGAGGCAGTGTGGACTAGACTCTGGCTGCGTCTGGTCGGGGTTCACCAGACACGTCCGATCGTGATTCCAGGAGTTTTGGACCTCTCTAGAGTCGACCGGACTCTGGGTGACAGCGTCCGGTTAGTAGAAATCGTGTGGTTTCAGGACTATTTCTTCTTTTCTAATCCAATCTGTCGGGGGACCCCATATAACACCATCACCGATTGACCTAATCTTCATCCACCATGAATCTGCCGCCCCCACGCTGACTTCACCATCCCAAGCCACAGCGCCGCACCCTAGCCACCAAATCTGCCAGCGGCGCTCCTGCCCGTGCCACCTACTCCGCACCGCCTGCCCATAGTTGTGCCACGTGCCCTACTCCCATGCCTGCCCCACCACGAGCTCGTGTCTCTAGCACCATCGCGCCGCTCCTTCCCTTGCCCATGCACCGCCGCATGCCCCACGCATCTCCACGCCCGCGCCATGCTCCAGCGCCACCGCCATACCAAGCAACAACGCCACCTGTGCTCAAGCCTCTACGCCAGCAAGAAGCATCGCCGGTGCCCTAGCCACTGCTCACCGCGCCTCTTCACTGTAGTGCACCGCCAAGCCACGTCGCTAGCTTCACCAGCACCTAGAGCCCTACCTGAACCCTAGCTATCGATTCACTATGCATTGAGAACCCTAGCTTTACAGTGCCGATCCAGTGGTTCCCCGATCCGTTCCTTGTTCTTCGGTTCGCCGGTTCATCTGGTAGCAAGCCCTCATTTCCAATTTTGTATCTATTTCTTGCTTTCTTAGGGTTTCCTATCTCTAGAAATATTGTAATTATTCACATATCCGATCTATTCTAACGTGCAGTGAGTCGATGTTTCTGAGGTCTCAGTGGCAGTTGACAGTCAACTCGGGGCCAAGCTCACGAGTATGGATTGAGGGCAAGCCTCAGAAGTGACAGTTGGGAGTTGATCTTTGTTAGCGATAGTTATTCTTTTTAGATCCATTAGATGGCTCATGTCAAGAATGTCGGAGGAGGTTCCGGTGATGAGGATCTAAGGCCCCCGCCTCGCTAGCCTATAGATGCAAAAGGCAAGGCAACAAAGAAGCTAGTGATAAAGAAGCGCAAGTACCCTGATGCAGATACAGCAAGAGCAGCCGCAGTTGTAGAGGCCATAGAGCGCGTAGAGAAAGGAGGTACTCAGAGTGGTGTTGTTATTGCAGATCTGCTTTCTCCATCTATGAGGGCGACACTTGAGCGGGTTGAGCGCCGTCATGGTGGTCCAGCTAGGACTGTCATGGTTGGAGGATGGCATGTGGCTATTGATGAGAATCAGCCCTAGGGGGAGTCATAGCAGCAGCAACAGCCAGCAGAGCAGACTCAGGAGGGAGAGCAGGCTGAGGAGATAGAGCAGGCACCTCAGCCATAGCTTCGCTGCTCTAGTCATACTCGTGCTCTAGTCACACCGAGGGCAGAGACACAACGGAGAGGTTCTCGTCTGCCTCCTAGACCACAGGGTCAGCCTCTAGTGACTCATCTAGATTTGAGGGCCACCACGGCCAAGCAGGTGCAGCAGCTCAGATTTATAGACTTTGAGCAGTGGTTCCCGCCGAGGAGGAATGATCGAGCTTTAGAGGGCTTCTACACACCACTGTAGGAAGATTTTTATAATGCATATCTTAACAGTGGGGCAGTATTTAGATCTCAGAGGGTGTGCAACATTGAGTCCATTGTAGCAGTAGCTGAAGAGCATATTCATCCTTTCCTATCTTACCTACCAGGGCTGACAGATTTACTTGGACGGATAGGCTTATATGTTCCATCTTAGGTTCGTGAGTTCTATGATATACTTTGGATTGACCCGCTGCACAGATTCATTCACTTTGCTTTCAGAGGCAGAGATTATAGGCTGATGAGCTCTAGGGTCAGAGAGATACTTAGACTTTAGGAGCAGCCCATTCGGCTACATGAGATTTGCTATGGATAGACAATGCCTCCCAGATGCCCTCATGGCGGTCTTATGCCCCCTACAGATCTAGTCTACCATTGCTTCACAGAGCCTTTTAGCGAGGGGTCGAGCAGGACACCCAGTGATCTCACTCCTACTGCTAGAGTGCTTGATGCTATTATGAGGAGGACACTGCTTCCAAGGATGGGGTATCGTGAGGGCTTGAATCGCATATAGCTATGGCTACTAAACTCTCTGATGCAGCAGACTATGTTTGACATTTAGGATCTCCTTCTGTCAGAGATGGAGGATACTATTGCAGAGGGGTTCAGGGGTCACAGGCAGCTGCCATATGCTCACTAGATTACATTCTTGATCCACATAGCAGTTACTGTGAGGCCACCTGAGATGCTGGCAGAGTATAGTGGTGCTACTACAGAGTTCCATGCATACAACATGACTTAGATGATCTGCCATAGTGCAGTGAGGACTCCTAGCCAGTCACGCTGTCGTCTAGAGGTGCCAGAGATTGTAGCCCAGTAGGATGAGACTATCAAGAACATAGCAGCTACTAAGGAGGAGTAGTTAGATGCTCAGCAGGAGGGGATGGTCGTGAGCGACCCTAGTGATAGCTCAGATGATGACTACCAGCCTATCCCTCAAATGCCTCCACGACAACATGACCATGAGGCCGGTAGCTCTAGTTCAGCTCCACCTGCACCACAGACAGATCCTGCTCTACTTGGTATACTTGAGTGGATGAGGCAGGATCAGGCTCACCAGGCTCAGGAGACTGCTGCTATATTTGCATAGTTTCAGACTCGGTAGGATGAGTTCCAACGATAGCAGCAGGCGATCTAGCAGCAACAGGCTATACAGTAGTAGCATCAGGCCATGCATCAGCAGCTTTTCATGCAGCAACAGCTACTTGGGTTTATACAGCATGTAGTGACAGCTATTGGGGCTCCACCGCCATAGCCTTCACCCTAGCTTGGTCAGCCTACCACCACTTCTATGACTCTAGTTGTACAGTCTAGTGGGCTTCAGAGTCAAGGATAGCTAGCGCCATAGTTTCCTTCACCTACAGAGCAGGTGTCCTAGTGGTTTGATTTGCCAGTGCTTGCCCCGCAGTTCACTCCTCTTCATACAGGCTTTACTCTACCTCAGAGTTCGTCAGTGCTCACTCTAGTTTCTAGGAGCCTTGGTGCTTCATTCAGTGAGTTGACAGGGCAGCCTACTCCACCAGAGCTATATGTCCTAGGTCCTTCCATAGTTGCATATATTACTAGGACTACAGAGACTATCCCTTCGTCAGTTGCATCATTAGAGCAGGCAGCGCCAGTTATAGATCTGACCCAGACCCCTTCAGCATCTCTTCTAGCTACAGAGGGTCAGACTGCTCAGAGCTTAGGATCAAATGATGATGGCACACAGTTCTAGCTCACTCCTCACACCTCAACGCCCAACTCATCCACTGCAGCCCCACCAACCGACCCTTAGGTTTTGGTGTTTGACGCCAAAGGGAGAGAGGGATCAAGTATGTTAGTCTTAGGGGGAGCGATACATTTAGGGGGAGTCTATCTATTAGCTTATTGCTTATCTATTACATTTGGAGTTTTATGTGTGATACATTATGCATTCATGTTTACTATTATGCATTGAACTACTTAAGTGTGATCGTAATCGTGATATTAATGTGATCGTGATATTTATGTGATATGTGACATGTGTGCTCTCTACTTTGAATTATTTATATGTCATATCACTTGTGTTATGCTTATTTGCTTTGCTTCCGCATTTTACTCCGATGCAAATGAGCTTTATCACTTGTACTCTTGCTTATTTCATATCTTTTGAGTACATCATGTTGGCTTAGGTCATATAAGCTTGCCTAACACTTTTGTTCTTATTGTCAAAAGCTTATATGAACCAAGCATGTTAAAAACCTCATCTCTTTCACATACTCGAGGTGGTATTGTCATCAATCACCAAAAAGGGGAAGATTGAAAACATCTAGGCCTCTAGTTGTATTTTGGTGATTAATGATAATACATGATTACTGTGACTAACGTGTGTTTTGCAGAGGCAATTAAGTTAGGTCACGGTAATGGAGATCGATTGGGCTATCACGGTGGTCATGCCCCTATGATGGAAATAGTTTTGGTTTTCAAAGGATGGACGACAAGGTTAAGGATGGACTAGTTCTAAGTGTCGTTTGGTGTTGTGGAGATACTTAGAGTAGTTTAGGACTTTGTTTTTTCTTTGGCCGTACTATTAAGGGGGTATAGACGGGTAGCTTGACCTAGGTGAATCTAGTGAGTTAGGTGTGGTGCACACTTGCTAAATCTAGCACTAGGTAGCTCCTAAAAAGCCCTTAGATCCATTGGAGCAAACTTCATTCATGTATGATCGAGAGTTGGAAGTGAATGGATGGTCAAATGCTGATCGAACACTGATTCCCTAGTGACTGGACGCTGGCGCAGAGTCCGGTTAGTTCATTTGATCAAGGTGATTTCATCTGGTGCGACCGGATGCTGAGAGGTGAGTGACCGGACATTGGGTCCCAGTGTTCGGTCACAACTTAAACACTAGAGTTCAGGGAGAACTGACCGAAGCGTCCAGTCATCCCGCAAAGGCGCATAACGGTTCATTTTTCAACCAAGGTTATAAATACTTCCTCCATTCGTGTGAGGGGATACTTTTGCTCATTCCAACAGCTGAGAAACACCTTTGAGAGTGCCAAGAAGAGCAAGGTCCTAGTGAGGTGATTGAGATTTGAGAATCCCAAAGAGAGCCCTCATTAGTGAAAGCAAGAGTAGCAAAGTGTGCATCCACCCTTCTCATTAGGCTTGTCGTGGTCAAGTGAGAGTTTGTGCTTGTTACTCTTAGTGATCGCCATCACCTAGACGGCTTGGTGGTGATTTGGAGCTTGGTGATCATCCGGCGGAGCTTGTGGATGACCCAACTAAAGTTATGAGCAGTTGTGGGTGATTCACCGTGATAGAGTGTCAAAGAATCAACCCATAGAGAGCACTTGATCCTTGCACGGATCAAGAGGGAGCTACACCCTTGCGCGGGTGCTCCAACGAGGACTAGTGGGGAGTGGCGACTCTCCGCTACCTCGGCAAAAACATCGCCACATTCCTCCTTCTCTCTTTACTTTGAGCAATTCAATTCTTATCATTTATATTCATAGAATTGCCATGCTAGAGTTGGATCGGAACATAGGTTGCTAAACTTTTGTGCGATAGATCAATAGAAACACTTTCTAGGCACAAGGGGTTAATTAGGCTAACCGTAGGACTTAATTATTGCAAAGAAATTTAGAATTAGCTCAATTGACCCCCCTCTTATGCATCTTGATCCTTTCAGACGGAAATGAAATTAGGTTTTGGGGTAGGCCGGCCGAGATGGGCCGAGATGGATCAAGACGGATTGTAAGGATTGCACGGGCCAAATTTAGCCCAGGCAAGCGAGAGGAATCCTAGCCCAGGCCTAGGTTGCGGCCTAGGCATGGGGAGGCACCGCGAGCACGTGCACAAGCGCTACTAGGCCACGCAGTGCTGTGCGTTGCTGGGCCGCGCGCGAGCGCCTGAAGGGTCGGGCCGAATGAACAGTAATGATTATAAATTTGTTTATTTATTTTTAGAAGCGAATCTTGATGAATTTTGTTTAGTTTTTCATCTCTATTCAATTTTGAACCAATGGGTTAAATGTTTAGAGAGTAGATGAGTAAAATGTGATGCTTCTGAAAAGTAGATAAATAATTTAGCAAGTTTCCGCTACAAAGTTTAATGTTGATTATCTTCTAATTAAATTCGAACCAACAGAAGAATTTGATCTGAAGAGCAGTTATATTTAGTAAATTATGATCATGTTTATCCTCTAATTAAATTAGAACCAACGGAAAAATTTAATTAGAGAAGTAGTCTGTTTTTGTTTAAGTCAGTTATGGTATTGTTATTTTCTAACCAACGTTGATGATGGCAATATTGTAATGAGTTCAAGTTTGAGGTTTAAATCTCTGATAAATTTCACACCAACATGGTCAATTTTTCAGAGAGTAGATAAGGACCAAGAAGTGCTCCTGAACTGATAGAATGTATTTTATTAACTTGTTTTCGCTGCAATGAAGTTGATTATCTTCCAATTAAAATCGAACCAATGGGAGAATTTAATTTTGAAGAGTAGTTATATGGATTTCAAGTTAATTTCTGAGTTTTATGCATTAATTCTATTTTCTACCTAACGGTGATGTAGAATTGATGCAGAAGCACCTTGTTTATTTAACCGATGAGATCACTCGGCTGCATGCCAATGGGCTGCAATGCTAGGGTATGTGAATGAAAAGGCTTGAGTCAAGCCAGTTCAGGACAATTTTTGCTAGTTTACTAATTTTCTGATTAAATTAGAACCAACGGGAAGATTTAATTGGAAAAAGAAGTATAAGTGAATGTTTTAGTCGTCATGACTAAGTTTTAGTATAGATCTATCTCGCATGGGGAGAAGTTTTGGCATAGTACTTATGTTGGTCAATCCTGCATGGCAGGAGAAGTTTTGTGATGATTCACATGTTTTGTATCCCACATAGCGAGAGAAGTTTGGGTAGCTCTTATGCTGTCCTAGTATTGACCATGGCACAATATAAATGCATCATCATGGTCAATACTAACCAAAAGATAAGAAAAGATGCAAGTGTGACTTGCAAAAAACACTGCTAATGAAAGACATCGTTGAGTTCTCGAAGTGAAATAAGGAAAGTGTACACCTATACGAATCAAGAAATAACTTTGTTTATATGACACAATCATATGAATGAAGTAAGTTATAAGTGTCCCCTCGTTTATAGGCTTTCTAAATAGTTATCAAAATTATGACAGTACAGTTCATGCCATATTTTAAGGGGGAGAATATTAAGATCAATTAAGAAAAATACCCTTCATTAAGAGTGAGATAAAGATCAATTAAGAAAGATACTCTTCATTAAGAGTGAGATAAAGACCATTGGAGGAGTACAACGGTTACAACAATGATACCCCTAAGCAGAGAAGTAGCTAAATTCCTAGACCTTTTAAAGTTTCAATAGGAAAATAGTGTAGTCAATCTTAAAGATGTTAAGGTGGTGCTTAAAGCGCCATATAAGGTTTTAACGGATTAAACCCAAAATAAGAAATTTGAAGATACACTATCTTTAGAAAAGATGGGAAGATCTAGGGGAGCATGGTATGTAGAGGTATGTAGAGACCTAAGACTTGAAGAGAAGCGAGGTTGCATGCCCACTTTAGTGATTTAAAACAACAAATTTCTCAATACCTGTTGATGTTGTATGACTTATACAACACATGTTGTTGACTTTTCGAAGAAGATGAATAATGTAAACAAGAATATTGTAATACAGGAGCCTGTAGAATTAATTGCCTCTTGGCAATGAAGAGCAACAACAGCCCCATATGAAAGTACCAGTAGATGAGGCCCCAGAAGGTCTCAAAGAATTAGTAAGTCAGTTTTCCAATGACTATGAAGTCTATGTTAGTAAAGAAATTCAAATGGAGGGTGATCCCACCTCATTTGAAGAAGCCATGAAAAACGTTTACTTATTTAAATGGCAAGAAGCTATAAAGTTGAAATGAATTCGATGAGTACCAATGATGTTTGGGACTTAGAAGTAATTCCTAATGGAGCCAAAACAGTAGGCTATTAATGGGTCTACAAGATAAAATATGACTCCAAAGGGAATGTAGAAAGATATAAAGCATGACTTGTGTCAATATGCTTTAAGCAAAGAGAATGAATAGATTATAATAAGAGTTTTCTCTCCAGTCTTATGTAAGGATTCTTTTAGAATCATAATGGTGTTAATGGCATATTACGATTTAGAGTTACATCAGATGGGATGTAAAGACGACATTCCTCAACGGGGATTTATATGAAAAACAATTACATGGCACAACCCAAAAGGTTTTGTCGTGGAAGAAAAGAATATATGGGATGCTGCCTGTAGAAATCTATTTATGGGTTAAAAGTAAGTCTCTAGACAGTAGTATTTGAAGTTGATGAAATGATAAGAAAGTTTGGGTTTTAAAGAAAATGAGAAGGACGATAGCGTTTATGCAAAGTTCAAGAATGGAAGATACATTTTCCACATCATGTGAATAGATGACATTCTACTCACTAGTAGTGATGTTAACCTATCATTGGAGAAGAAGAAGTTTTGTCCTCAAGTTTCAATGTGAATGATCTTGGTGAAGCGTCATTGGTTCTAGGAATCGAAATTCACCGAGATAGATAAAAATGGGGTATTAGGACTATCGCAAAGACATACTTAGAAAAGATTATAAAAAATAAAGTATGCATGCGAGTAAACCTACGTCTGCTTCTATAGTCAAGGGTAATAGATTTGGGAACTTTAAGTGTTCTAGGAACCAATATGAGATCGATCAAAACAATATGGTTCCATATACTTCAGCTGTTGGAAGCTTGATGTGTGTACAGGTACTAGTAAGAACTTACCCTGACATAGTTTATGTATGCGAGATATTTTGGCAGAAGTCCAGTTGAGATATAGATCACTAGAATTGAGTTGAGAATGCCTTGCAATTTTGCAAAGTATCATAGACCTCATGCTGAGTAAGAAAGAATAAGTACTCTCAAATAGTTGAGGGTATAAAAAGTTAAGTCTTGGCGAGGTGTGTAGTGAAATCCACAGCAGTTACTAACACTCACAGTTGGAGCATTATTGTGAAAAAGCTCTAAAGAAACAGTTGTGGTGTCATCAGTGATGCATACCATAGTATTGCTTGTCATGAGGCTTAAGGAATAGGCAAAAGAAAGTTAAGGGAATTTATACCCGGATTTAACAATGGTAGACAACAGCAATAACCATTTAAAGTAAGTTAACTCCTAAGACAACAAGTCAAGTGTGCTGCCAAACACATTGACACTAAGGTATATGTTGTAAAGGAGAAAATCTAGAATTATTTTGAAAGCATTTAGTACATAAGTACCAAGTAAGTACTTGCGGATCCGCTTACCAAAGGCTAACCACCTAGTGTGTTCAGAGAACATACAGTTGACATGGGTTTATGGAAAAGCCTATAATTTTTAGATACTAAGGGCCTAGTTGAGTATCTGTTTCAAAATAGAGAGGTACGTTGTAGCTATTTAATCTAATGGCAATAGACCATGACGATAAGACATGCTATATGCACTGACCTATGATGGAATAGGAATAAGATAAAGTAAGTAAGTTAAGTTTAAGGAATAAGGTGGGATCAAGGGTGAGAATGTTGGTTTGATCTCCACCAATTGGCCCAACGGCCAATTGGGCCCTTAGATCCACGTCCTGGTTAGGGGCGCCCAACTGCTCCTTGATTGGTGGGCCCCCATTGCACAGCACCATAAAAGTAAGGTGGGGGTTGGGGCACAACAAATGAGGTTGTCCTAAGCCACCATAACCCGCCTATAGAGAAACCCTAACCCGATCTAAAGAGAGCGTGCTGCCAGCGACAGAAAGCCGCCACCAACTTCACCATCACCTCTGCATCGCCACTACTGTGCTGGACTTCACTGCCCGCACTGCGTACCCACTGCCATGGTGGCCACTTCTTCCTCTACCTCCTCTGCTAAGCCCGAAAGGTATGGCCCTCTACTCCTTTTCTATCTCTCCAAGTCTTCTCAGTTTTCTCATGGTTTATACACTTGTAATAGTGAAGTAAACCCACAAGATCTACTCCCAGTTGTTCCTAAGAAACTATCATTTTCCTCTCACAACATTTCAGCATAAGCCAAATTTCAGCATCAGCGAATAGGGTGTTGGTTAGTGGTCAACGTACTGAAGTCCATATCATGGCAATTAGATCTCACGCACGATATGCTAGGTATAGCTATTAGTTGATCTCCACCAATAGGCAACGGCCTATTGGGCCCTTGGATCTGTGCCCTGATCGAAGATGCCCAACCCTAATATGGTTGGTGGGCCCCTGTCACACAACACTATAAAGAGAGGTGGGGATCAATGCTCTAACTACGAGGTTGACCGGAGCCGCCGTGAACCACCAACAGCTAAACCTAACTTGATCTAAAGAGAGTGCTACCAACGATGGAAAGACCCACTGATTTTGTCGTCGTTGCCTCTACATCGCCACCACTACGCTGGACTCCACCGCGCCAAGCTGCCATGACACCGACGTCCAAGCCGCTACAGCGCCATGGACCGAATGATGACCTAGGGCAAGGTACATCAACAGTTTCCCCATCTAAGTAAGATGCTTACCCCTAATCTATGTTTCAGAGGCACTGTGTTTACCAACAATGGTACCAGAGCCAGGTTAACAGTGTGTAGATCTAGTATGGGGTAGAGCATTGAAAAAAATCAAAGAAAGAACAAGGGTTTGATCCATTTTGGATTAAAACCCTAACTCTAACCGGGTAAAAGAAAATAGAAAAGAGACCAGAAGGGTGGCGGGCGTCACTGACTGCCAGTCACCACCGCCATCGTGCAGGGAAAGGTGCCGCACCACCATCTTCACTGGCGCGCGCAAGAAAAGAATAGACCCTGTTCGGATCTAAGAAGAGAAGAGTAAGGGTAGATCTCGGCAGGGGCTAGAAACGATTAGAAAAGGAAAGAATGAATTAGATCCTTTCGTATCTGAGCAGACAGAAGGGGTTCCCTAACCCTAACCCTAACTGGGTGAAGGAAAGAACAAAAGAAGAGGGATTCAGACTAGAAGAGAATCATAGACGAACCCTAAACCCATGTAGACCCTCTGGGGAAGAAGAATAGTGGGTCGGATTCTGAACCCTAACCCTAGATCTGAACCCTAATCCCCAACACCGGTTTGGATAAGAGAAGTAGAATCCAAATCCAAAAGAAGAAGGGGACGAGGAAGAAGAGGAAAGGGACCTACCTCACCGTGCGACGGGCAGACCCTTCGCCAGCGCGGGAGAAGAAGGCCGAGCCAGGGGAGCTGTTTCGCCCGGGCTCGACCAAGGGGGTGCCATGACGAGGCCACTCGATGGTGGTGCGCTCACCCGCTGGGGAGCGCGCACGCCGGTGAGGCGGCCGGCGATGGCGCCATGGCTGCCCGCTCCACCACTTTGCTCGCTTGGTGCGCTGCGCGGCTGAGAGGGAAAGGTAGAGGAGAAAGAAAGGAATAGGGCTAGGGTTTCCGACCGACGCGACCGAGCGTGTTTTTGATCCCACGAAGCCTGCGCTCGACCGTCGGATGAGATCTGACGATGAGGTTTCAACAGGCCGCTCTCGGCCTAGGCGGGCGAGCGTGCTGGGCTGCTTTGCCGGCCTAGGCCTAGGTTGCGGCCTAGGTCAGCGCAGCGCACACGCGCGCGAGTGAAAGGGCAGAGCTGGGCTGGGCCACAGTGCGAGTTCCAGCCCAAGATCAGTTTTTTCTTTTTTATTTTCCAGTAATTGCTTATTTTTGGAAAATGAAAAATAGCTTAAAGAAAATAGAAAAAGTAATTTTTCCCTGTGGGTAAAATTCAAGAAATTTAGTATACGTTTTCCGCTGCTAAAGAAATCATTTATTCTCTAGTTATTTTAAACCAACGTGATATTTAATTGGAGAAAAAGAGATTATGACCTGATTATGATGTTGTTATTTTCTGACCAACGTTGTTAATAACAATATCATAATCAACCAGCGTGATACTTAATTAGAGAAAAAGAGATTTTGACATGATTATGATGTTGTTATTTTATGACCAATGTTCTTAATAACAATATCATAATTTTAATGATTTTATGCATTAATTCTATTTCTGTCCAACGGTGATGTAGAATTAATGTATAAGAACAGTTATATGTTTTAATTTTGACCAAGTTGGAATCAAGGCATGCAATTGTTGTTATTATTTATGTTCTCACTCTATATAAATTGTGTTGCCAGGCGGATACAACTTGATGGGTTGTATCAGATCCCCACTCTCAAAGGTGACAACTACATGGAGTGGAAGAAAAAGATTGACCTAACCTTCATCTTGGCTGAGGTGGATCGGGTAGTCACCTCACCGTGTCCCACTGAGCCTGTGGTACCGGTGAGGGAGACAAATGAGGCTAATGCCGCTTGGGCAACTAAAGAGAGGGATTTTGAATCCTAAAAGATGTCCTATGACCTGAGCATAGGAAGTGGGTCACTACCAATAAGAAATGTTTGGTTGTAATAAAGAACACGATTGAGCTTGCAATTGTGGGCTCAATCCCAGAGTGTGACACGGTCACCGAGTACCTCGATAGAATAAAGAGTCAGTTCACTGACTCTTCAAAGACATATGCTACCCAGCTGATAAAGCAGCTGGTGATAGAGAGTTACTCTAGAAATGGTGGCATAAGAGAGCTTACGATGCATTGTCAAAATTATGACACTGTCGTTTAGGCCATATTTCGAGGAGGAGAATAGAAAGACTAGTTAAGAATAATATTCCTCCTCCATTAGAGCTCTCAGATGTAGAACAATGCAGAGAATGCATAAAAGAAAAGTATGTAAAGAAAATTAAGAAAGATGCCAAACGAAGCGCATGAATTTTATAGATTATTCACACAGACATCTGTGGTCAGTTTCCTATAAAGAGTGTGGATGGTTATGATTCTCTTATTACATTCACAGATGATTACTCCCATTATGGCTACATTTATCCAATCAAAGAAAGAATATAAGCATTGGATAAATTTAAGATATTTAAGACAGAAGTTGAAAACCAACACAATTTAAAGATTAAGAAAGTCAGGTCCGACCGTGGGGGGAGTACTACGGTCGACATACCTCATATGGCTAAGTTCCTGGACCTTTTGCAAGGTTCTTATAGGAGAATATCATAGTAGCCCAGTATTCTACACCGAGTGAACCTCAGTAGAATGGAGTAGCTGAAAGACGCAATCGTACTCTGATAGATATGGTGCGAAGTATGATAAGTTACTCCACCTTACCATTGAGCCTGTGGATAGAGGCGTTAAAAACCGCCATTCATATTCTCAATAGATTACCAAGTAAGTTGGTGTCCAAAACACTGTATGAGTTATGGACAGGAAGAGCACCTTCACTAAACCACTTACATGTGGGGGGGAGTCCTGCTGAGGCTAAAGTATTTAACCCAAACATTGGAAAACTAGATCCTAAAACAGTAAGTTGCCATTTCATTGGGTACCCAGAAAAGTCAAAAGGTTTTTGTTTCTACTGTCTAGAGAGATATACAAAGTTTGTGGAAACAAGACACACTGTCTTCCTAGAGGATGAAAAGATGAGGGGAGCATGGTAGCTCGAGAAATTGACCTTGAAGAGAAGCGGGTGTAAGCGCCCATTTCGATGATTCATGAGCCATTTTTCTCACTACCTGCTGTCACTGCACCGACAGTGCAAGATACTGTGGTGCTAGCACCTGTTGTTATTCCGCCTATGGCAACAATGAATGATGATGAGGAACCTATTCTTCATGATCATGTAGAACCTATTGCCACACATGAGGGGGAGCAACAACAGCCTCAAACAAAAGATGTGTCAAATATAGAGGCCCTTAGAAGGTCTCAAAGAGTTAGAAAATTAGCTATTTCTGCTGACTATAGAGAATACAACACTGAGAAATTTTAAATGGAGGATGATCCCACCTCATTTGAAGAAGCCATGAGAAGTGAGCATTCATCAAAGTGGCTTGAGGCCATGGAAGATGAAATAAAATCTATGAATGTCAATAAAGTTTGGGACTTGGAAATAATTCCTAAAGGAGCCAAAACAGTAGGCTAAAAATAAGTCTATAAAATAAAATTTAACTCTCAAGGGAATATAGAGAGATATAAAGCGCGACTTGTGGCAAAAGGCTTTACGCAAAGAGAAGGGATTGATTACAATAAGACCTTTTCTCTAGTCTCATATAAGGATTCCTTCAGAATCATAATGGCATTAGTGACACATTACGATTTAGAATTATATCAGATGGATGTAAAGACGATATTTCTCAACGGGGACTTGAAGAAAAATATTTACATGGCACAACCGAAAGGTTTTGTCATGGAAGGAAAAGAATGAATGTGATGTCTCCTAAAGAAATCTATTTATGGATTAAAACAAGCTTTAAGACAGTGGTACTTGAAGTTTGATTAGACAATAAAGAATTTTGGGTTTAAAGAGAATGTAAAGGACAACTGTGTGTATACAAAGTTTAAGAATGGGAAGTATATCTTTCTTGTCCAGTATGTGATAATATCTTACTTGCTAGTAGTGATATCAGTCTACAACTGAAGACAAAGAAGTTTTTACCCTCAAAATTTGATATGAAAGATCTTGGTGAAGCTTCGTTCGTTCTAGAGATCAAGATTCACCGAGATAGAAGTAAAGTGGTATTAGGATTGTCACAAAAGACATACATAGAAAAGATCTTAAAGAAATTCAGTATGTACAAATATAGTCCCTCACCTGCTCCTATAGTCAAGGGCGACAGATATAGGGATTTTCAATGCCCCAGGAATCAGTATGAGATCGATCAAATGAAAACGGTTCCATATGCTTCAGCTATCGAAAGCTTACAATATGCTCAAGTATATGCGCGCCCTGACTTGGCATTTGTTACCGGGTTACTTGGCAGATTTCAGAGTAATCCTGGAACAGAACACTGGAAAATGATAAAGAAAGTCTTGCATTATTTGCAAGGAACGAAAAGCCTTATGATGACGTATAGAAGATCAGATTCACTCTATATAGTGGGATATTCTGATTCTGATTATACGGGAGATGATAGAAAATCCACGTCTGGATATGTATTTACTCTCGTAAGGGGATCTATGTCATGGAAAAGCTCAAAGCAAACCGTCACTACATCGTCCATAATGTATACCGAGTTTGTAGCGTGTTGTGAGGCAACGGGGCAGATGAACTGGCTAAAGAAGTTCATACCTGGTTTGAAGGTGGTTGACAACATCTATAGACCACTTAAGTTATACTGCGATAATAATCCGACAGTACAGTATGCTCACAACAATAAGTCAAGTGGTGCTGTCAAACACATTGACATAAAGTATTATGTTGTGAAAGATAAAGTTCGGTAAGTTATACTGTGATAATAATCCGGCAGTACAGTATGCTCACAACAATAAGTCAAGTAGTGCTACCAAACACATTGACATAAAGTATTATGTTGTGAAAGATAAAGTTCGGGATCATGTCATAAGTCCTGAGCATATAAATACCGAAAAGATGCTCGCGGATCCGCTTACAAAAAAGGTTTACCACCCAACATGTTCAGAGAACATGTAGCTAGCATGGGTTTAAGGAAAAGCCTAAAATTCCTAGACAAAAGAAGGCCCAAAGTTAAGTATCTATTTCAGAACATAGTGGTGTGTTGTAGCTGTTAAATCTATCGACAATTGACTGTGACGATGAAACATGCTCTATACGCTAATCTATAATGGAATGAACAAAAGTAAATGATATGAAATTGAAAGATGATAGTGAGATCAAGGGAGAGAATGTTAGTTGATCTCCACCAATAGGCCCTGGACCCTTGGATCTGCGCCCTAATCAGAGGCGCCTAACCCTAATATGGTTGGTAAGTCCCTGTCGCACAGAACTATAAAGAGAGGTGGGGATCAGGGCTCTAACTACGAGGTTGACCGGAGTTGCCATGAACCACCACCAGCTAAACCTAACACGATCTAAAGATAGTGCTGCCAGCGACGGGAAGACCCACTGATTTCGCCGTCGTCGCCTCTGCATCGCTACCACTATACTGGACTCCACCGCACCGAGCTGCCATGACACCGGCGTCCAAGCCGCTGCGGCGCGATGGACCGAATGATGACCTAGGGCGACGTACATCAACAGTTTTCCCATCTAAGTAAGATGCTTACCCCTGATCTACGTTTTAGAGGCACTGTGTTTACCAACAACAGCGTCACTTTGTAATTCCTACTAGTACCATAGAAAAAATTGAGTTGAAAAAGCATGGGTTTGCACGCACTCCCTCCCTATTTAAATCACAGGGGTCAGGGGCGTAGTGTTTGTTCACAGCTAGAAGCAACTAAGCCAAGGATCTCCATCTCTAGAGCTTGCTTTCCACAAATCCAGATAGCAGAGCTAAAGCTTTCTCCACAATGCCCAGATACTTGCTACAGTATTTAGTTCCTCTTTGCATTCTCCATCTTCACAATGCCCAGATTCCTCGCCCTCGTAACCATCACCGTTGCCGTTGTCAGCTCCTTCCATGTCTCTGCAACTGAACCGGCTGTCGTCGATCGTAATTCGCTGCTCTCCTTCAAATCTTGCGTCCAAGGGAACCTTTCCGATTGGGGCTCCCATAGGATGTGGACTTGGACTGGTGTTACATGTGACTCGAGAGGGCGTGTAGTTTCCCTCCAACTCCCTGCCTTCAACCTCACCGGCGATCGGCAACCTGTCTGCACTTGAGGTTCTTGATCTCAGTGTCAACCAACTTTCGGGCAGCATCCCCCCAGAGCTTGGCAAGCTGTCACGGCTGGGGTATCTGAGCCCTGACAAGTGACAACAACCTTCTCACAGGGGTAATCCCTGAAACGCTTGGCCTTCTAAAAAGCATGACTGACATTTCCCTATCTCACAACAATCTCACCGGTGAAATCCCAGATATCTGCAATTGCTCCTCCTTGACCACCATTATCCTAGACGAGAACAACCTCACCGGAGAGAATCCTTTCTCTACACGATGTCAGCTTCCACACCTAGATACGCTCGACCTCTCCGACAACAGGCTCGTCGGCGTCATCCCGTCATCAATATCGAATTTTACGAACCTTACCATGGTGTACCTGGATGACAACAAAATTAGCGGTGCAATTCCTCGCGCCATCGGAAGTCTTCCCTTGCTGGAAACTTTAAGCCTATCCAACAACATGTTGGAGGGCCCAATCCCCTTAGAGATCTTCCAACTGCAAACGCTTAGTGAATTAGACTTGTCATATAACCAAATCAACGGAGGAATACCAGAGACCCTGTCCAACCTCACTGAGCTGAACCAGCTTATCCTTCGGAATAACCGGATCAATGGTGAAATTCCCAAATCCATAGGCGCAGCTCAACAATTATTTTTTATCGACATATCCTACAATTGTCTTCAAGGTGCGATACCGGAAACCTTGTCGAACCTCACTTATCTGCAGCATCTCAGGCCCCATAGCACCTGGTCGCTGAAGCAAGAAGCATGATCATGGCCTCATGGGCCTTACCAGTTACCAATAGCATATATTCAGGTTACTATTACCAATAAATCTGGTCTGGGCTTAACGCCGTCAGAGTCAGTCAGTGTTGTGTAGGCACCTAGCAACAGATAGCAGTAACATACATGCGATGGTTCGAGAGTTGCAGTTTGGTGCATCACCCTGATGACAGAAACAGAACCTGTACAAAATTCAGGGCACTATTTTTGCCAGTCAGATTAGGAATTGTAGATGATGCAGTGCAAACCAATGGTCCATGTAAAGGGGAGTCCTCTGCAACAACGTCGGTTCTTGCCTACGCTACGTCAAAGCGTTAGTGAAGGTTGTTCTTGTGTATAACAAACTAAGTTTAATTCTCTTTAATAATATAAAGATTCGTGGTTTCCTTGAGTATTATTGAGAAAATTAGTTCCAGTTTGTTGCTAGAAATTTACGGAGGCCTTGAGATTTTTGAACGAGTGCTTGAGGACTTTGATCTTCTAGCCCATTTCTGGTAGTACCAGAAGCCCATGCTAGAAAGGCCCGCGCCCAGGCCAAAATTCTCCCTGCGAGATCAGGCCCAGCCGAGCCCCGGAGCCTGACTTCGTGTGGCGCCGCATACTCTCGCGCAAAAGCAACCAAAACCTCACAAAGCAGCAGTGGCTATTTTACGCCCTAAACTTTAAAACCGTCAAACGAGTACTTAAAGTTTTCCAAACCGTTTAATTAACCCCTAGAATGATTTTGTTAGCTAGTTTTGCCTACGTGGCACTACAACCTGACGATGAAAGACATGATGGCAGCAGGGCCCAGCTGTCAGTCACCTTGGCCCCCAAATACGGACGCTTGACCTGGCGGCGGCCTGTCTCGCTCGTGACTGTTTCCGTGCGGATGCTTTGACCCGGTGGGCGGCGGCGGCCTCCTGGCTCGTGCGAGCATGAGCGCGTGCGGCACAAGAACCGCGGCGGCGTGAGGCTTGGCGGCGCGCGGCACAAGAACAGGGGTTCCGGAGTTCGGAGACGGTGCGGCGAGCGGCCCGGGGAATCGCGAAGGAACGATAGGCAGGCGCAACGCGAGACACGACATCTCGTCCCGCATCCAACCTTTTAGGGAGGAAGAGCCGCGGAGGAGGAAGAGTAGGAGCCGTGAAGACGAAGGCGAGCATTGGCAGGTGAGGCGTCCTGTGGACGGTAGTGCGTGCGCACGGCCGGTGATGGTGTTGGGAGTGTGCAGTCTGACAGGTGGGCCTAGACGCCATGTCATCAAAACCGGATCGTCATATCAGCGAAACCACCCCAATAGCCGATTTTTTTACAATTTGACCCTTTTTTGAAAGTTTATCACAAATAGACCCCTGACGAAAAGAATTCAGGAAATGGACCCTTAGCTCGTCGCCATTGATGCTGGCGCCGAGCTCGGCGCCACCGTCACTGGCGCCGAGCTCCTGGACACGGGGCCATGACCTGCCAGGGGGCTCGGCGCCAGAGTGACTGGCGTCGAGCTCGGCGCCGTAGATCTTGGCGTCGAGCTTGGCGCCAGTCACTCTGGCGCCGAGCTCCCTGCATTTAACCCCAGCCCAACCTTCTTGCCCGAATGTTCTTCCTCTTCTTTCTCCTCCCTCTCGGGTTTTTCTCTCCCCACTTCACCTTACCTCACGAATCGACATATTGGACCTTGAAAACCTTGATTTGATCCGTAGATCTTCGAGAGCAAGGTATACTCGCTCACCTCCTTGTTTTTTCGCATCGATTCGGTATATATTAGTCGGATTTTTTAACCTAAGAATCGTCATCACTTAGGGTTTCATTGTATCCCTCAATATATGTATTATACAACCGTAGGTTGATTCCAAGGCGTGGAAAAAGCTAGCAAACCTAGCCGCATGTAGTTATGTTATGGGTTCATTGTTGTAGATCAAATGAGAAACCCTAGGTTTAGGGTATAATGTTAACTGCTTTCGGTTCTTAGAACGAAATTGGTTGTATTGTAGTTATGGTTCTCATTGATATTTTTTTGTGATGTTTTGATTTATGTTTGTTAAATTACATCTGTTTTGTTAGATGTAAGAAATGTTTCGGGAGGAGTTTTGGCGAAAACGGGGTCGTCCTCGAGAATTATACCCCGACGCGTCTAGCAAAGATGCCCCCGTCCCTCCTGACCTTCCTGTCCCTAACTGTGACTGTGGTTTCCCGGCCCATGTTTTCAATCGAAACATCCGGACACAGCCGCGCCTTGCTTCTACACATGTAGTCGGTTTAATATAAGAAATTGTTTGCACTATCCTTTTTCTTTGTTTGTTTAAGTATGGTACTAATATTTTGTTGGAATCTTGTTGTGTAGGACCATGAGAGGTGCTTTTTCTTTCAGTGGATCGATGGTGCAGACAAGTTTGATCCTAGGTACCTCTTTTTCGACGATTGGTTTAGAGGGAGACATCCACGTGAGCACTTCAAGCGGTGGGTTCCACCCCCCTAACCCTCTGGCAATGACGGCTAAGGAGAAGCACCTAGCCACAGTTAGACAACTCGAGGAACCTCCTCTATGCGATTGCGGAGATCGAGCTATGATAAACCCTAAGAATACGTTAGAGTTTGTGTGTCCAAACAAGCATGAAGTAAGTGCAAAGTGTATGTGTCGGTGTTTCGAATAAGCACCGACGAGTAAATTTATAGTTATGCGCGTTAGGCCCGGATGGTGCGCTAATGGACACAAGATTTATACTGGTTCGGGCTGAATGTCCCTACATCCAGTCTGTTGCTGCTCATGTTATTAGCACCGAAAATGGTTCGTAGTAGGGGATACAAACGGTCGAGAGAGGGACTGGTCCTAGATCTCTGATGGAAGGGTTAAAAGGATGTCAAGAGCTTGATAGCAGCTTGACTGTGTGTGATGTGTGTTGTTCGTCAAGAGTCCATCCCTTCGTTGAAGGAAGCACATCCCCTTTTATAGATGAAGGGGACGGCTTTACAAGTGAGAGGGCTCGGATGCGTACGCTACCTAGCCTTGTTGTTCACGTCTACCAAGCCTTGTTGTCCATTCCGGTGGGTGCGAAATGATGATAAGCGCCAACAATACTGTCAATGCCACTGTAGAATGTCAGGATGGCTACAGAGTACTGCCCCGCGTAGGGTATGGACTCTAGTACAGTGGTTTTGACTTATGAGTCATGCCTTGCCTTTCTCCGCACGTCTTCTGGTTCCCTCTGAACGGGGAGCCTCCGGTTGGATGGCTTCAGTTGGCCCTCAGTGCGCCGGTCGGAGAAGAGCAGTGAGTAGGCTTCCCGCGAGCCCCGGTCGTGGGGTCGGAGTCGCGGGGTCGGAGCAGGAAGCAGTGCTATGGGCAAAGCCTTTTGATTAGAGGGGGCGTCCAGAGGCTGAAGCGAATACTCCGATCTAGTGGACCCGAGGGGCCATGAAGCGGGTGCCGCTCCCTTGGGACCATATCGTGGTGATAGCATATCCATCATTTGTCATGGACGCAAGTCTTTTTCTAGACCATAGTGGTTGTCGTATGTCTATGTCGGGTTCTATGCCCAAGGACTGAAGGCAGCGCCCACAACTCTGTAGGGCGAAGAGTGTAGGACACGTGGACGCCTAAGAGGGGGAGGTGAATTAGGCAACTTAAAATTCTAACTCCAAACTTATGGCCTCTTTTTCTACCTCTAGCAAAACCTATGCAAAAGATAATCTATCTAGATGTGCAACTACGATTTTGCTAGTGTGTTGCTATCTCTACCGCAAATGATAATAATATAATCAATGTAAATGCGGAAGCTTAAAGAGCAAGGTAGAGATATGCAAACTCCCGTCAATGACTCCGGTATTTTTACCGAGGTATCGAGAAGCGCGCAAGCTTCCCCCTAGTCCTCGTTGGAGCCCCTTGCAAGGAATCCCTCGCAAGGGCCAAGCTCCCGGTCGGGTAACTCCGTGGATAGCCTCGGGCCTTCCCCACACGCAAGTGGGTCTCTGATGTGCCTTCCGACAAGCCTCTCCCGGATGCTCCCCGCCGTCTTCACTATCAAGCTTTCGGTCGAAACTCCATGGGCCTTGTTCCCTTCGGTACACGGTGGCGGCCGCACCACAAACGCGGTTGGTGCAATCTTGCAAGACTTCAAGCCCCTCCGATGTACAACTCTTGTGCTTGCAAGCACGGGGTGGCAAGAGGTATGCAAACCTCACTAAACACTAGGCATACACCTAGAGCAAGCGCATAAGCGGTGGTCTAATCAACCTAAGCACTTCGCAAAGCACCTATGCTAATCACCTGATGAAACACTAAGCACTTAGCAAGTGGAGATCACTAAAATAGTGTATCAACACCCTTGGTATGTTTTCTCAGCTCCACATAACTCAAATGGCCGGTTGGGGGTTGTATTAAGCCCCACTGAGAAAGTAGCCGTTGGGGTCAAACTCCCTCAATTCTGCTACTGACCGGACGCTGAATCATCCTGACCGGACACGTCCGGTCATCCCGACCGTTGCAGCCGCAAACTACCGATCGGACGCTGCCAGCGTCCGGTCGCAGTTTCGCGCGCCTAGAACCTCTCTGTACTCGATCGGACGCTGATGCCCTGCGTCCGGTCGGTTGCCGCCAGCATCCGGTCCAGCGTCCGGTCGCCTATCTGCCGAGCCACCAGTCTAGCGTCCGGTCACGCTTCCAGCGTCCGGTCCAGTGTCCGGTCGCCTCTGCGAGCTCGTTTCTTCGCGATCTTGCGTACGGCTTGATTCCAATCTTCATGCTTGGACTTTGCTTGATATCTTGGGTCTTCTCTTGTGCTCCTAAGGTCTTGCTTGAGGTGTTGATCATCGGATCATCACGTCGCCTTCGTCCAAGTCACATTTTGCACTCTATTGAACTCCAAAATAAACACTTGCAAATTCATTAGTCCAATTTGGTTGTGTTGTTCATCAAACACCAAAATCCAAAGTAAATGGGTCTAGGGTCCATTTTCCTTACAATCTGCCCCTTTTTGGTGATTGATGACAACACGACCAAAGCAAGCAAATAATAATAAAAATTTTGAATTTAAAAACTATCTACTCGCTAGAATGCAATGCAAGGGGCAACGTTATATGATGCTAAAAAGATACTACTTGAAAGACTATGATACCAATTGAAGACCTAACTTGCCCTTGCAAATGTCCCCTTGTGGCATTATGGATTAAAGTCTTGCTTCCTATAAATTCTCCTCATTACTTAGACTAATCCATAATCCACTATCCTCCCTTTCTCGGACCATTACCATTTGTAGACATTAACTTAATGCTTGCCTTTGGTCCTCCAAATTCTCCCCCTTTGGCATCAAACACCGAAAAGGAAGACATTAGTAGCACAAGGGAGGGTCAAATTTCGTGATCCTTTGTGTATAGGGTGAAATAGATCACAAAATTTGACTCTCACATTATATAGACTAAGCTCCCCCTAAATATATGCATACATATGGTGGAAGGCAAAGCATATGCATAATTTGCAAATTATTGCATAAAGGAGTTTAATCTATATAATGTATGGAGAAAGCGTATGAATATTAAAATGAAGTCAACATGATGACACCAAATGAAGAATGATGCTTATCTCCGAGGACTCCATTTTCCTTGCAATGAGACTACTACACACATGATAAACTTGAAAAAGTGTTAGTCTCAAACCATCCATCTTGTAGATGATCCTCCCCCTAAATTTGTGCATGCAAGCATGGAATACTTGTAGTACTCATGCACAATTGATTTTGGAATCAAAATACCACTTGAAAGATGATATTTGGGAGAAATTATCTACAATTTGGACTTTGGCACATATTTAATGAACAATTGTTAGACAAGCTATGTGCCTTGCTTCTAAACAATTTTAAACCATGTAGATTTGCTCCAAGGGTTAAAAAATGAAACCAAGCAATCCTACCATAAGATATACCTATTGTATGCATGGCAAATGATTTAAACATGTAAATGCAAACATAGGTATGAAAGATAACTAGATACTTAAAGATACCAATTGTAGGAAAATTTTAAATCTAATATCAATTGAAGTAAATTGAATCTAGTTACCTAACATGGGAAGGGGAATTTGGGTCCATAGTATTCACTAACCCACTTGGCAATGATTTTGTCCATCATGATGCACCCCATGAAATGCACCCATACTTTGCCAAGTCTCCAAATTCCCCAAGGTCCGACGGACTTCTCACTTCTCTTTCGGGATCCAAACCTTCTTGGTGCTCTTCATGTTGGAAATGATTTCCTTTGGCACCCAAAAGCATTTGACCCCATTGTTTGCTTGCTTGTTCACCTTGATGGCCACCACCTTGTCATTTTTCTTCTTCTTCAAGAGATAAGGTGTGGAGGCCTTCTTGTCCAACTTATTGGTGTAGGTGTTGGAGAGCTTGCTTGTTTGCTTTTTCTCCTTCTTCTTTGCTCCTCCCCCATTCTTCACCTTGCACTCATAAGACTTGTGGCCTTCTTTGTGGCACACGTAGCAAACCACGGTTTGTCCTTCATCAAGCTTCTTCACTCCCTTGACGGTGTTATCTTGATGAAGTTGGGTTTGCTTCGCCTTGCCTTTCACTTGAGTCAAGTCCTTGGTGAGGCGAGCTACTTCTTGCTTGAGTTGCTCATTCTGTTTTGCAACCTCTTGTGTGCATGTATCTACAATCACTTTCTCAACACAAGCTTGGTTGCACAAAGGTGAGTTTAAACATAAATCATTGCAAGAGGTAGATGCATCCTTTTTAATTATGTCATTTCTTTTAGATGCCTTGGTGGGGGTATTTTGATGGCCTCAAGATTAGCAACTTTATTTGTTAGCTCATCACAATGTTTGCACATGATTTCCATTTTAACAAGCAAACTTTGATAATCATTTTGTGAGCTAGCTAACTTTTCTTTTAATTTTTTATTTTTCTTTTCAAGTTGCTTATCATTAATTGTGCATGCACTTGTTGTTGCACTAGCCTCAAGTTGCTCAATTTTAGTAGATAGTTCAACATTGAGATTTGCAAAGTTTTCATATTGTTCAAGCAAATTCTTGTATGCTTCTTGTGAACTACCTAGCTCTTCTTTTAAAGTTTTGAGCTTCTTTTGTTGACTAGTGCAAACTTTAGCATATTTAAGATTTTGCTGCACAATTGTATTGTAAGAAGGCAAATCATCATCACTATCACTCTCACTAGAGGATGAGCTTTCGTTACCTCGTGCCATAAGGCACACACGAGAAGAGCTTGATGATGAGTGCTTGTGACCTCGCCTCTTGTGATGGTTTTCTTCTTCACTTGAAGAATCATCCCATGACCTTATTGTTGTGAGGGCTTTGTTCTTGCATGCCTTCTTCTTTGTCTTGGGTGTGGGCTTGTTTGGACAAACTTCCACAAAGTGCCCCAACTCGCCGCATCCATAGCATCCCCTCTTTCTTTGCTTGTTTCTTTGATTAGTGAAAACGAGGTCTTGAATTTGGCTAGGCACACCCTTGACATTGAGCCTTACGATCATCTTCTCCACCTTTTTGATAAGTTTGATTGATTCTTCATCAAGGTCGGAGGTGGAGGAGGAAGATTGATCATCATCACTTGATTCTTGTTCATCATCATCATCCTCATCTTCTTCTTCTTCACTTGAGGAGCTTGAGCTTGAGCTTGACTCAACTCTCTTGCCCTTCATCTTTTTCTTCTTGCCACAAGCAAGAGCTTTGCCTTTGCTTGATGAAGATGCTTCTCCTTGGCCCATCTTATGTGACATTTCAAATGCCACTAGCTTGCCAATGACAATGCCCGGGGTCATGGTGCTCAAGTTCTCCATGTTGTGAAGGATGGTGATGATGCTTGCATATTTCTTTTGTGGTAGAACGGAGATGATCTTCCTCATGATGTCCGCATCATCTAGCTTTAATAATCCTATTGAATGGAGCTCATTGATAATTAGATTCAATCGAGAATACATATCACAAACAAGCTCATCATCATTCATAGCAAATGAATCATAATTTTGCTTAGCTAGACAATGTTTTTGCTCACGGACATTACTTGTGCCGTCATGGAGCTCTTGGAGTTTTAACCAAATTTCATGTATCGTATTTAAAGTGAATACTTGGTTAAAAACATCCATGCTAAAAGATTCAAACAAGCAATTTTTAGCTCTAGCATTAAAATGCAATTCTTTTTTATCACTCTTCGTGGGTTTTTCGGGATTCTTAATGGGTTTCATCCCATCACGAGTAACTCTCCATACACCTAAATCAACCGCCTCATGATGGCAAGCCATTCTAGCCTTATAACAGAGGAAGTTAGTGCCGTCAAATTGTGGAGGCCTAGCGGTATCCATCCCAACCACTCTAAATAGCGTCGGCTCAACGGCGGTTAAGCCAAAGGTCTAAATATGAGCCAACCGGCTCTGATGCCACTTGTAGGACACGTGGACGCCTAAGAGGGGGGGTGAATTAGGCAACTTAAAATTCTAACTCCAAACTTATGGCCTCTTTTTCTACCTCTAGCAAAACCTATGCAAAAGATAATCTATTTAGATGTGCAACTATGATTTTGCTAGTGTGTTGCTATCTCTACCACAAATGATAATAATATGATCAATGTAAATGCGGAAGCTTAAAGAGCAAGGTAGAGATATGCAAACTCCCATCGATGACTCCGGTATTTTTACCGAGGTATCGAGAAGCGCGCAAGCTTCCCCCTAGTCCTCGTTGGAGCCCCTCGCAAGGAATCCCTCGCAAGGGCCAAGCTCCCGGTCGGGTAACTCCGTGGATAGCCTCGGGCCTTCCCCACGCACAAGTGGGTCTCCGATGTGCCTTTCGGCAAGCCTCTCCTGGATGCGCCCCGCCGTCTTCACTATCAAGCTTTCGGCCGAAACGCCGTGGGCCTTGTTCCCTTCGGTACATGGTGGCGTCCGCACCACAAACGCGGTTGGTGCGATCTCGCAAGACTTCAAGCCCCTCCGATGTACAACTCTTGTGCTCGCAAGTACGGGGTGGCAAGAGGTATACAAACCTCACTAAACACTAGGCATACACCTAGAGCAAGCGCATAAGCGGTGGTCTAATCAACCTAAGCACTTCGCAAAGCACCTATGCTAATCACCTGATGAAACACTAAGCACTTAGCAAGTGGAGATCACTAAAATAGTGTATCAACACCCTTGGTATGTTTTCTCAGCTCCACACAACTCAAATGGCCGGTTGGGTGTTGTATTTATAAGCCCCACTGAGAAAGTAGCCGTTGGGGTCGAACTCCCTCAATTCTGCTACTGACCGGACGCTGAATCGTCCTGACCAGACGCGTCCAGTCGTCCCGACCTTTGCAGCCGTGAACTACCGATCGGACGCTGCCAGCGTCCGGTCGCCTGCCACTGGACGCGTCCGGTCGTAGTTTCGCGTGCCTAGAACCTCTCTGTACTCGATCGGACGCTGATGCCCTGTGTCCGGTCGGTTGCCGCCAGCATCCGGTCCAGCGTCTAGTCGCCTGTCTGCCGAGCCATCGGTCCAGCGTCCGGTCCAGCGTCTGGTCGCCTCTGCGAGCTCGTTTCTTTGCGATCTTGCGTACGGCTTGGTTCCAATCTTTATGCTTGGACTTTGCTTGATATCTTGGGTCTTCTCTTGTGCTCCTAAGGTCTTGCTTGAGGTGTTGATCATCGGATCATCACGTCGCCTTCGTCCAAGTCACGTTTTGCACTCTATTGAACTCCAAAACAAACACTTGCAAATTCATTAGTCCAATTTGGTTGTGTTGTTCATCAAACACCAAAATCCAAAGTAAATGGGCCTAGGGTCCATTTTCCTTACAAAGAGCACGTGCCCACAACACTATTCAGGCTCTGCTATGCCTGGAAGGGTCTAAAGCACCCATCCTGTCGTTCCCAGGCAGTACTTTTCCTATCGGGGCGTAGGGTATGGACTCTGGTTCAGTGGTTTTGACTTATAAGCCATGCCTTGCCTTTCTCCGCACGTCTTCCGGTTCCCTCCGAACGGGGAGCCCCTGGTCGGATGGCTCTAGTCGGCCCTCAATGCGCCGGTCGGAGAAGAGCGGTGAGCAGGCTTCCCGCGAGCCCCGGTCGCGGGGTCAGAGCAGGAAGCAGTGCTGTGGGCGTCCCTCGGGCGAGACCGAGCCCGTCCCTCGGGGGTCAGGCGAGGCGGAGTCAATCCCTAAGCTCTCGGGCAAGGCGGAGCTGGCCCTTATCCCTTGGGCGAGACCGAGCCTGGCCCTCGGGGGTCGGGCGAGGCGGAGTCTATCCCTAAGCCCTCGGGCGAGGCGGAGCTAGCCCAAAGGCGTCGGGCGAGGCAAAACCAAAGTCCCGTCATTCAGGCAAGAAATGTAGCGGCGCCCTTGTCCGTCCAGAAGTTTTTAACGTTCGATGGTTATTGGTTCCACCTCCTTGGGTACCCCGGTATTAGGTCCCCGACAGTAGCCCTCGAGCCCCCGGGTGATTCGGGTAGAGTCACCCGGGGGATGTATTTGATTTTGTCGGAGTCAATTCGCTAGAGGGTGCGTGCGAGCGCACCCGATGGGTGTAGCCCTCGAGCCCCCGGGTGATTCAAGTATAGTTGCCCGGGGGGGTAGTATTGGACCCTCCGTGGGTAAGGCCGTAAGACTTGGTTTTTTGTCAACTGGATATTTTTAAGGGAAACGTGGTATTCTGTTTGTGAGAATTTTATTTAGGTCCGGCGAGCTCCTGGCAGAGCTGCAGACGGAGCGGGACCTCAAGCTGAAGGCTGAGGAGAGGTCCGCGACGTTGTAGTAGAAGGTGAACCAGGATGCCGTGGTGGTCGATCAAGCCATCCGAGAGCGCGACGAAGCACGTCGGGAGGCTGAGGCACGCCAAGCGGATCTTGGAGTCGAGGTGGCCCGACGGCTGGATGCCGAGGAAGTTTCTGCTGGTCTGCGCGCCAATCTCGCCGAGGCACGGGGGCTTCTTCAAGTCGAAGGTGATGAGTATGATCGCCTGTCTTCCACTGTCCTGGCGGTCTATGATGACCTATGGGTGACGCAAGAGGAGGGGGCTGGTTCCCTCACGGTCCGTGCGGCTGGTATCACGGCGCGCGTGGGCCAGCTTGAGGAGAGTGCCTTTTGCCTTGGGATCACCCAGGCCTTCACTGTCGCCCATTCCCATTATGCTCAGGAGATCAACCTAGGGGTGATGAGCCAAGGCTTCGCGCCTATCTATGAAGACGTTGAGCTAGATGAGATGGAGAAGGCGGTGGCTCCCCTTGCGCGGAACCTGGCGGACAAGCTGAAAGAAGAGGTTCTCCCTTCGCGGAAGTAGTTAGTGGAATTGGTTTGATAAACACTTATTTGTAACATGTGAACAAGTGTCAGTGCTTTTGTGTCCTGGTGTTGATGCAAAAGTGGATCTGCAAACACAAAGGGCTAATACCCGAATCGATATCCAAAGCGTGCCAGTCGATTTGACCTGCTAATCGACAAGGATGAAGAAACGAACACTTTGGTCCTGACAACAGCGATACGCCCGGAAGTCACGGCCAAGAGGTGCTCACGCGGAACTCGAGAATCGCCGAAGATCGCACTGAAGCGATGCAGCTCGCCGAATCAATGAGAACTCGTAAAAAGAAAAGTATGCAAATTGACGAAGTCGCCGAAAAGTAGATGCAAATAGGAGTAAAAGTTGGTTTTGATATTGATTGATATATATTTTTACATTGCCCCTCACTCCATATTTATACCCTGATCTAAAGAGACACAACCGAACACAACTAGGACACCAATCCCATATCTAAGGAAACACGTGACTCTTACATGAATCATACTCTAACTAATATAAAAAAGGAAATCAACTTCTATCTATTTCCCTGTCCGCCTCAATTACGATGGAAATCTCACCGTCCTCCTTCCCATCGGCATACTCCCTATTTCATCGGCAGTAGTCTTCAAGCCTTCCTTCATCGGCATATTCCCTGTTTCATCGGCAGTAGTCTTCAAATCTCCCTTCATCGGCATCGACAAAAACACCTCCAACCTTATCGGCAACGCCCGAGTCCAAGTCAACCTTTCCATCGACCACCACCAGCTATCGGCAACCATCTATACAAGCTGGCTTTCATCGGCTATCAAAGTATTTAATAACTTTCCCCTTACCGATTAGTCCACTCTGATTATTTTGACACGTGCAAAAAACGGTGTCAACACATGCCCCCCAATTTCGGAGTATAAAACCATTAATGCTCCGAAATTTACTCCAGATAACGCTTGCCTTCGCCCGATTACCGTAACTCACTCTCCAAGCCAAAACTTGATCTGTTATCAAATCCAATCAAATCTAATCTTGATTCACACTTCAGTAAATATCGCACAATCTCCAACCACTCCTGCCTTGATTATGGTTAAGATACCGAAACAACAACCCATCGGCAAGATTATAACGCTGCCATTTTCAGAATTAAAATATCCTGTATCGATATCCCTTCCAAGTCATGATTTCTTGCCATCAACTCATCTATACAATCCCCTGATTATCGTGCGAACAGTTACCATATCCTTCTGAACCGTCTCGACCTATATGCGCGCGACATAGAGATAAGTCCAAAACACCCTTACTCCGGGCGGCTTATAAATAGATTTCTCCGGAACCCTCCTTTTCTACCTTCAGCCTTCAATCCTCGGCATTTTCTCTCTCCGGCGGCGACTCCGACGAACAACCGCGCGACCTCAACCAAGAAGAACTCTTCTCCGGTGCTAACTTCAAGTTTCCTCAAGACCATGGCCATCAACTTCGACGTCCCCGCGGTTCGATCCACCTCCATTACCCTTTGACTTTGATCTTTTCGCAAATTCATTCAGTTGGTGATTTTCCCTTTTTTTCTATTCTCTGGATTCTATAACCTTAGGAACTGCGCAACAAATTAATTATCCCAACCGATCAGCCGCACGTCCAATGCCTCGGACCAATGGGCAACCCAGATCCAACCGATCTGATCAATGCAGAGGTTAACAGAATCCCCTTTAGAGCCCAAAATTTCTCTCTGAATTTGTGGAAAGACACATTCCGATCTTAGCCCAAAACCACCAAGGGGTGGAAAGACTGGTACTTGAGAGTTAATAACTCGATGCAAGTATACTGGGCAGAACGAAGATTAGACCAATGTATCAGGCTCTCTATTGCCGATATGCAGAAAAATGAATCAATGATAATTGCAGCTGCTTATTTCTGGTCAGATACAACCAATACTTTTATGTTTGGACATGGCCCAGCTACTCCTACCCTTGCCGATGTCCACATGCTTACTGGCTTGGACATCTCAACTGCCGACGAAGGCTCCATCTATGGTAGAAAGCCTGAATATAGAGTGAATACCCGTAACATCGGCGGTTGGACAGGATATATTCAAGAATACCAGAAAACCGGGACACCTAGCCAGAGGGAACATGCCACATTCCTGAATATGTGGTTAGAAAAATTTATCTTCTGTGGTCGATCAGTAGGACCAACCAACGCCTTCCTCCCTGCAGCTGAACTTCTAGCTAATGGCGCAAGGTTTCCTCTTGGCCGATACCTTCTGAGCTCCACTTATCATCTTCTTCACCAAGTGTCTCAGAAGCTTCTGCTTGGCGAACCCATCGGCAACCTGGGAGGCCCGTGGTGGTTTATCAACATGTGGCTGAATGCCCATATGCACAAACGTTTGCAATGGGACTTTTTTGCTCAACAATTCCCACGAGAAATTGCTGAAGATTATGTGCTCGGGGATGATGAATCGGCAACACGCTCACCCCTCAATTTTGGTGAAGCCATAATCGTCCTCCCTGGAACAGAAGCCAACGAAGACCAAATCGGCAGATTCTTTCAAAGCTTCTATAATGGTCTTTCTCGTGATCATAGGGCCTGGGTACCTTATATCGACGAAGAAAACAGATTCCCCCTTCTTTTCAACTTTGCCGATGACACTTTGAATCAAGATAATGAGCTTATGATGGCTATCATCACCCCCAGGGCAATTCCAGTAAACACATTCGGCAGCGGGAAAAACACCAACATTACATATGAATTTTACAACCCATCGGCAGTATCCCGCCAATTGGCTTTTGGGCAACTGCCAATCAAACTCTGCTTTGCCGATGTGATCAAACCCAGGGAAACAATCACCTGCGGAACAGACTGGAACAAGGTAGTACAACTTTCTCCTGATGCCGATACCACAGATGTCGATATATCCACCTGGACACCAATATCTTTCATCACCGAGTCATACAAGCAATGGTGGCGAGAGTGGAAAGAGCAACTGTTCGCGACTTCTGTTCACACATATCGGCACATGATCGATTCTGAATATGCCATCCCTGACGACGCGGTAAGTTTCCTTTGAACTCCCTTCTGCTTTTCCTTTCATTTATCAGTAACTAATTCCCTTGTAACAGGTTAATAACCCAGCACCATCGGTGAGCAAAAGTGGGAAACCCTTCAACTTCCGGCCTGTTTCCCCAACATCGCCGATCGGCTACAACGCTCCCACCTTAGCCGCTTTGACCCGCCAGAAGATTCTTACCAAGACCATCACTTCTAAGTCCAAACTGGCTACATCCAGGGCTACCCCATCGGCCGCTGCTACAACCTTGGTCAAAGCCTTTAAGGTAACAACCTTGTTTATTTTCACTTATGCCGATCACAAACTATATTAACCTTAATCATCAGGGGGTAAGAGCTGCTACGGGATCGTCATCGGCAATTCCGCCGATATCAAGCACCACTCCTTCAGAGGTAGCTTCTTGACTTTACATTTTATCTGTTAAATATCATATCTTACACTTGTTTTGCAGCAACAATTGGGTACATCGGCAAACGTACCAGATGCCCAAGCTTCACAATCAAGTGTCGATGCCCCCCAGCCAATCGTTGCCGATGTCCAAGCAAAGCGCAAAGCTTCAACAGATACTGAAGCACAGCCAAAACGACAAAGGTCTATGCCGATCCCTACATCCGCCCCAATATCATCGGTCATCATACCTCAAGAGCCCACCACCGATGAAGTCATAGAGGATATCCCATCGGCAAGTTCAGCTGATCCACACGACATACTCCAGGTTGCTTCCTCCAGTCAAGCACAGGAAATTGCCTTGAAACAGGTAAACCGATTAACCTATCTGATTTTACAATACTCATACCTACCCCTGATTGATCTCCTTGTCTTTCTTTCAGGAACAAGATTCTCCGAACAGCCTATTTTCCTTTGCCATTGACATTTCTGACGACGATGGAGAGGAAACAAGTTCTTCCCTTGCACTGGGAACAATATCGGCAGAGACTAAATCCAAGTTGGAAACCCTCCTGAACTTGCTACAACAAGGTACCGCCCAACTGGTAGATGACTCGGACCCCGCAAAGGCAATTTTCAAAACAATTCGGGGCCAGGTCCCTGCCGATGTTGAAGAAGCACTCTTCCCAGCAGCTCACCTAGAAAGCCGTCAACTGCAATATCAACGGGCCGCTCAGCGCATTGCCGATAGAGCAACTCAGGCTCAACTCAAAGAAGAGATGCTACAACTGAAACAGATTGCCGATGAGAAGCACAAGGGCATAGGCAACTTGCAGATTTCGGGCGCTGAACTTAAGCAAAAAATCTTGGATCTATCGGCAAGGAAGGCAGCTCTATTGGCTGAATTGAAAGAAATCGATGCAGCCTTAACTCATGCTCAACAAGAAGAAAGCCAGCTACCCAATACCGTCAAAGCCCTTCAGCAAGAAAGAGATATCCAAGCTCGCAAAGCTTTAGTCATGAAGAAGAAACTCAAGCCTGTGGAGGGTGCTGCCGATGACGATATCAAGGAAATGGAAGAAGCCGACCAGATTCGCCTGCGTGCGATATTAGCTATCCAATCCTTGCTGAATGTGTAATCTTATTTATTGTATCGGCACTTTATAAGACATTGATACTCTTGCATAATTCCAGCCGATAGTACTGTTATCGGCACTTATACTCTTATGCATCTGTCCAGATACTAGGGTAATATTTCTTTAAATATTTTCCATTTAACGCTCTGGGAAACACAACCCCTTCGAGGGTTTCTAAAATATATGCATTGCCAGGAATAGACTGATTTATCCGATATGGACCTTCCCAATTAGGAGACCACTTTCCAAACTTTGAACTTTTAGTCCCAATCGGTAAAATCAATTTCCAGACCAGATCTCCATCGGCAAACTCTTTTACTTTCACCTTCTTGTCATACCATCTAGCTACTCTTTTCTTATTTTCTTCAATACTAACTAAAGCCCTTAACCGATGACCCGCCACATCTTCCAACTCATCTTTCATAAGAGTATTATACTCATCGGCTGTCAGCTGATTTTGAGAACGTATTCGTCTAGAGCCAACCTTAATTTCCCAAGGCAACACTGCATCGTGTCCATATACTAACTGATAAGGCGTTACTTTGGTTGCACCATGGCATGACATCCGATATGACCACAAGGCTTCATTTAATACTGTATGCCACCTCCTAGGATTTTCTTCAATTTTGCGCTTAATGAGTTTGATGATCCCTTTGTTAGAAGCCTCAGCTTGACCATTAGCTTGAGCATAATATGGAGAAGAATTTAAAATTTTAATTCCCATACCCACAGCAAACTCATCAAATTCTCCTGATGTAAACATAGTGCCCTGATCGGTAGTGATAGTCTGAGGAATACCAAATCGGTAAACAATATGCTCTTTCACAAAATCAATCATATTGACCGATGTCACCTTTTTTAAAGGAATTGCCTCAACCCACTTTGTAAAATAATCGGTAGCAACCAGGATAAATTTATGTCCCTTACTCGATGGTGGATAAATCTGACCAATGAGATCAATAGCCCATCCCCGGAACGGCCATGGTTTGATTATAGGATTCATAG